>NC_080163.1:203262507-203280007 GCF_950295315.1 Erinaceus europaeus | reverse complement strand
GGCAGAGAGAGACATAGGGATGAAGGGAGAAAGAAAAAGAGAGACACCTGCAGACCTGTTCCACCACTCGTTAAGCTCCCCCCAGCCCCGCAAGTGAGGCCCGGGACTTGAACCTGGGTTTTGTGCTCTATAATGTGTGCACTCAACTAGATGTGCCGTCACCTGGCTTTCCTTCCTTCTGTTTTTCATTGCCACAGGCTTATCGCTGGCACTCAGACACTATGCATTAACAATGCGAAGCTGTTTTTTCCCCTTTGTCTTCTATTTGATAGGACAGAGATAAAATAAGAAGAGAGGGGGAGATAGAGAGGGAGAAAGACAGACAGCTGCAGACTTACTTCACCTACTCATGAAGCTTCCCCCAAAGCAGGGATTTGAACCCAGGTCCTTGCGCATGGTAGCGTGTGCACTTAGCCAGGTGTGCCACCAGCCAGCTCCCTGAACATTTAGGTCCTTAAAGACTAGGAAAGGTGCAGAGATGTGTAGGAGGCTCCAATGGTGGAAATCATTCAAGGATCATTTTTGCAAAAATGCTAATAATTGGGGGGAGGGGCTTAATCCCCTCCACAGTCTCTACCCCTTCCCCTGCTTTGACTCTCCCCACCAAGAGTCCTCAGAATGAAAAAAAGGATTTTTCTTTTTTTATTAATATTTTAATTGATTATCTGTATTTATTTGATGGGAACAGCCAGAAATCAAGAGGGGAAGAGGAGACAGAAAGAAGGAGAGAGACAGAGAGACTCCCGCAGCCCTGCTTCACCACTCATAAGGTTTCCGTCCTGCAGGTGGGACCGGGGGCTCAAACCGGGGTCCTTGTGCGCTGTAATGTGTGCGCTCAACCAGGTGCTCCACCCCCTGGCGCCTCTCTTTTCCTTAAAGAACATTATGCCCTGTTTTCTTTCTCACTCTCAACATGAGCAAAAAACATGAGTCGAGTTTACACCAAAAAGGAGGTCTTGGCACAGAGGGAAGATAGTTTAACCACAGAAAGATTTTTTTTTTTTTTGCCTCCAGGGTTATAGCTGGGGCTCGTTGCCCGCATTACGAATCCACTGCTCCTGGTGGCCACTTTTTCCCCATGTTGTTGTCCTTGTTGTTACCCTTGGTGTTGTCGTTATTATTATTGTGGTCATTGCTGTTGTTGTTGGATAGGACAGAGAGAAATGGAGAGAGGAGGGGAAGACAGAGAGGGGGAGAGAAAGACAGACACCTGCAGACCTGCTTCATTGCCTGTGAAGTGACTCCCCACCTGCAGGTGGGGGGCGGGGGCTTGAACTGGGGTCCTTGCACTGGTCCTTGCGCTTTGTGCCATGTGCTACCGCCCAGCCCCGTCTTTTGTTTTTTTAAGTCACCAGATATAAGCAAGAACCTCCCCATAAATCCAACTACAAACAGACTTATTCACTGCCGTCTTCATGAAAACGAGGTATTCTTGAATGCACCTACTGTGACTTAGGTGCAAAGATAACTAAGATAGGAATCTATCTTAGTTATCTAAGTTTGATGATTTTTTTTTCCTAAGAGGAAATTGTTGTGGCTATAAAGGTAGGAAGGAAAAAGACTTCAGAGTCTGCAAATGAGTACCACAGAGCAGAGTCAGGGCTTTGCACTAAGATGTTTCACTCCACAGTCAAGCAAACTGCCCAGCCTGTGAGAACTCTGACCTGCAAGGCCAAGACCCCAGAGGGCACAGGTTCAATCCACAGCACCAGCTTATACCAGAGCTGATCTATTTTCCAGTTCTCTCTTTCTCTCTCTCTCTCTCTCTCTCTCTCTCTCTCTCTCTCACACACACACACACACACACACACACACACACACACACACACACACACTTTCTCTCTCTCTCTCTCATTAAAGAAGTAATGAAAAGGAGAAACCCTCCATACTGGAATAATCGAGTCTGAACTTCTGTATGACTTGTACCTCTGGTAAGAAATGGCTTAAAGGACCCCTCTTTTCCTATGGTTTTGTCAATGTTTCCTTTTAAAAAAAAAAAAATTTAAAAAATATTTATTTATTCCCTTTTGTTGCTCTTGTTGTTTTATTGTAGTTATTGTTGTTGTTATTGATGCTGTCGTTGTTGGATAGGACAGAGAGAAATGGAGAGAGGAGAGGAAGAGAGAGAGGGGGAGAGAAAGACAGACACCTGCAGACCTGCTTCACCGCCTGTGAAGCGACTCCCCTGCAGGTGGGGAGCCAGGGGGCTCGAACCAGGATTTTTACGCCAGTCCTTGTGCTTTGCGCCACCAGTGCTTAACCCGCTGTGCTACCGCCCGACTCCCAATGATTCCTTTTTAGAAATAAAAAATTTAAAAAAAAAAGAAATGCCTTAAGGTATATATCCTAAGGAACCCAACACACCCATCCAAAAATATCTGTGTGCACATATGTTCTTAGCAGCACAATGTGTAATAACCAAAACCTGGAAGCCACCCAGGTGTCCAACAACAGATGAGTGGCTGAGCAAGTTGTGGTCTATCTACACAGTGGAATACTACTCAGCTATTAAAAATGGTGAACTCACCTTCTTCACCCCATCTTGGATGGAGATTGAAGGAATCCTGTTACATGAGATCAGCCAGAAAGAGGATGAGTATGGGACGATCTCACTCACAGACAGAAGTGGAGACATCAGAACAGAAAGGAAACACAAACCAGAACTTGGACTGGGTTTATTTTTACACGAAAGTAAAGGGCTCTGGGGTCGGGGGAGGGTTCAGATCCTGGAACATGATGGCAGAAGAAGACCTAGGTGGGGAGTTAGAATATTGTGGGAAAACCCCAGAAATGTTATGCATATACCAACTAGTGTATTTTACTGTCGACTGCAAACCATTAATCCCTCCCCAATAAAGAAAAAAAAAAAGAAAGGAAGAAAGAAAGAAAGAAAGAAAGAAGAGAGAAAGAAAGAAAGAAAGAAAGAAAGAAGGAAGGAAGGAAGGAAGGAAGGAAGGAAGGAAGGAAGGAAGGAAGCAGAGAAATGGCTTAAAATATTTTGGTTTGGTTCATTCTCATAGTGCTGTTTGGCTCTGGCTTACACCCAATCTGGTCCCCTACGCCCACACTGAACTTCTCTGTTCCAGACTCTTGGAAACAGAGTTGGCAGTCAGCTGAGGTCAAGAACAAACCCTCATCACAGACCCCTGCGAGCGTCCACCCGGCTTTGACCTGGCACGTTATGATCGGGCCCTCCTCCATCGCTATCGAACAGGCCATGGCCGGTGCGCCGCTATGTTCCATCGCTGGGGAGCCAGAGACGACCCGAACTGCCCCTGCGGCTCCAGACAGACTATGACCCACATCGTCAACGACGGCCACCTCTCCAGACTCAAAGGAGGTCTCGAAACTTGACATCAGGCTCCACCTGACGCTGTGGACTGGCTACGGAAGAAGAAGGGCCAACGCTAGAAGAAACAGTGGTGCTAGGAATTGAACCTGCAACCTCCAAGAATTCCCAGGCATAACACACAAAGACATCTGAAACCATTTTGGTCTTGTGTCTGTCAAAGGGTCAGGCGTGACCCTGCTGGGTCCTGCCCGTTGGGAAGTCCATTGCTGATGAGACCACAGGTGGGTTCAGCGGCGGAGGAGGACAGGTAATGAAACACAGGGCAAATTCTTTTTATTTCTTTAGTGACAGATCAATATGTATGTTGTTTTTTTTTGTTGGTGTTTTTAAACAAAGGATAAGATGGTTCTAAAAGATTTATATGGCATTTATAGAATTTATATAGAGAATTACTGTGTGGTGAACTGTCACCTGCTTATTGATATCTTCACGCTTTTGTTAGTGTCCTCTAAGGCCACAGAAGGAAATTTTCCACTCATTTTTTTTTAAGGTATAGGAGCATCAATGAAATGTATCCACAAAATGACAGGGCTTTAAATGAGTGGAAACAATGTAGAAAGACTGTCTTCACTTTAAAATCTTTAAAAAAAAAATTGGGGGGAGCCGGGCGGTGGCACAGCAGGTTAAGCACAAGTACCCATCAAGATCCTGGTTCGAGCCCCCGGCTCCTCACCTGCAGAGAGTCACTTCACAGGCGGTGAAGCAGGTCTGCAGGTGTCTGTCTTTCTCTCCCCTCTCTGTCTTCCCCTCCTCTCTCCATTTCTCTCTGTCCTAGCCAACAACAATGACAGCAATAACAACAATAATAACCACAACAAAGATGATAAACAAGGGCAACAAAAGGGGGAAAATGAATAAATAAATTTAAAAAAATTAAAATAAAGTAAAAAAATGTTTAGACCTCCGCTCAATGATCTAAAATTTGAAAATTGTAAATCAACTGTGTTTGAAATCAGATAAAGACATGATGGTTTTGGGTCTGGGTCTGGGTCTGGCTGGCAGCATACCTGGTTGAGCACACATGTTATGATGCTCAAGGACCTGGGTTCGAGCCCATCTCCCCCCTCCCCCCACTCCTGTCCCCACCTGCAGGAGGAAAGCTTCCTGAGTGGTGAATCAGGGCTGCATGTGTCTCTTTGTCTTTCTCCCTCTCTATCTTCTTCTTCCCTTCTGGCTGTCTCTATCCAATAACTAGAGAAAGATAATAAAAGAAATAATAAAAGATTAAAAAAAAAAAGACATCGTGTTTTTCTCATGCCAAATTGGCTTCCCTTTTCAGAATGGTAGAATGGTTCCAGTTCTTTTTTCAAAACTACACTGTGAGCAAATGAGAAGTCAGTCCTTAAATTCTAGAGAGTTTTATTTTCTGGACTGTGAAGGGAAAACATCAGGCTCTCTAGCCTTTTAATTAAGAGAGCTATTGACATCCACCGTTCAGTCACTGGCCTGTGTGTACTGGCAGCTGTTTGTCATTGTCCTTGTGAGAAAGCTATGAGGGGGTTACTCCTATTTCCATTTCTGCCAGTGATGAACTTGAGGCCCATGGAAATTAGCTTCTTAGATTGGGTCATAAAGTCGGGTTCTAATAGGGTTCGAATTTATACCTGGCCCTGTGGATCTCCAAGACCTGCTGTTTGTAACCTCTCCCCTCACCTCATTATCAATTATTAATTAATCCATAAAACTCTCTGCACACCACAGCTTTCATTTTAATTATGATCATCGGTCTTTCCTGAATGCGACATTAATCCAACAAGACAGAAATCTCTCTTACCACTTGGAAGGTGGCCTGTTGCCTCCCCCACCACCACCACCCCTACCCCGGAAATCGATGAACTCCTTGGCCAAAGGTGAGGAGAGGGAATGTCTCTTTCCTCCTGTGACCTGTGGCTTTTTCCTCAAAGCCACATGTGTGTCTGCGAGGCCTCTCCCTGCAACGTAACATGTAACATGTGGTACGTCTTCTCCTCTGAGGCTGGCTGGTCAGCATTTCAGTGGCAGCTGTAGAGAACCCCTGGGCATCTTAACTCCACTGGAATCCCCAGTGCAAGCTCTACCTGTGTGTCAACAAGACTACTGCAAACTGTTAGCACACTCCACCCTCCAGAAAGTGATTTTATTTTTATTTATTTAACTTATTTATTTTTACCAGAGCCCTACTCAGCTCTGGCTTACAGAAGTGTGTGTGGGGAGGACGAGGGGATTGAACCTGGGAACTTGAGGCCTCAGGCACGAAGGTCTCTTGGCAGAACCATTATGCTAGCTACCTCCCGCCACCTAAAGTGATTTTTAAAAAGAAGTCCCTCCCCTCAGCAAATGGCCTGGAAAGCCTCCTAGCTCCTGGGAAGTGGTTCACGCCTTGATTTTGCTTTCTGTGATCTGTGAGCTAATGTCCAAGATCTCGCCTGGCATCTTCATGATAAAATTCAATATTCTAACTCGATTACCACCCAGAACAACAACCCTGGTCCTGCAAGAGCGCTGTGCTGTGCTCAGAAATATCTCAGAGGCACTGGCCAACATGCCTGATGAGGAGATGAATATCGCTGTCCTTACCTTATTCTTGAGGGCCGAAAAAGACACCTCAGCTGTGATCCTGAGAGGTAACAACAGGTAACCAACCCTGGCAGGTCCAGGGTGGGAATTGTCACGTTACCTCCCATCTTGGGACTTTGCCAGCCATCCTCAAATGACAGTGTATCAGCTCCCTCCAAGGGGAAGTGGGGATCGGAGAAGGTGTGAAGGACCCACAGCTCACACGTAACCTGTTAAGAATGTGTCTCTGGCTGTGCTCGACTCCCTGGCATCACATTGGTGACTTGATTGAATCGTTTATTTATTTACTTATCTATTTTTGTTGCCCTTGTTGTTTTCTTGTCGTAGTTGTTGTCATTGTTGTTGGACAGGAGAGAGAGAAATGGAGAGAGGAGTGGAAGACAGAGAGGGGGAGAGAAAGACAGACACCTGCAGACCTGCTTCACCGCCTGTGAAGCGACTCCCCTGCAGGTGGGGAGCCGGGGGCTCAAACCCGGATCCTTAGGCCGCTCCTTGCGCTTTGCGCCACGTGCGCTTAACCCGCTGCGTTACTGCCTGACTCCCAACTTGATTGAATTTTAACACTGGGCTTGAATTGTTAATACATTTCTAATAATGACTATTTCTTTGAAATATTAAATCACCTGTAATTTTAGACCAGGGAGACCAAATGTGGACACCACAGAGTCAGGTGTGAGCGTAGCGGGTTTAGGACACATGGAGCTAGCAAAATGGCCACCTCCCGCTATGTACGCCAGCCCTTCTGTAGGTCTTCTCCAGGTCAGGACGCAGAAGAGAAAGAAAGGGGTGAAACCAGGAACAGCAGCGGGTTTTATAGGGTAAAAATGGAAGTGGCAAGTCGGGACGGAATTGGCTAGGGAAGAGGGTGGAAAAAAAAAAAGGCATTCTGGGAACTTCCTTAGTTACAGTTGCTGTAGTTTTTTTGTTGGCGGGAACAGGCAATACCCTGAGGGGGTAACTGATGGCGGAGGAGTCATTTTTAAAACAAGGCAGAAGACTAATATGTAAATATAATAATACTTGCATGGAAATATGGCGGTTTGTGGGTCCTGCCTAACTCAACCGCAACTGCACAATTTCCCAACACAATAGTAAGAAAAAAAAAAAAAGGACATGTCACCCATCGTGTTGGCCCCCAGAACTCCTTGCAGGTAACCTCCAGAGCCAACACTATTACAATGCGAGAAAACAGCTGAGCGGCAGTGTGGGGCAGACAGCTGGAGTTCATCTCCCCCAGGTCCCCCCACCCCACCTGAAACCCTGCAGGAAAAGAAGCTTCTGGAGAGGTCAAGTAGACCACAGGCCCTTGAATGGGCCTTGACATTCCTCTTCCCCTGGGAGCATTTCTGCAAATCAGTATCCTGGGAGATTAGGGCTCAGGGCTGCCTTCATGACGGTGAGCCAACTATGCCTTCCTACAGAGCCTGACCACAGCCTAACCCTGTATAGGATCTCCAAGAATGTGCAAGAATAAACAGAGCAGAGGTGAGAGGAGCTGAGGGAATGGCACTGGGTTAGAGGAGATTCTAGGTATGGGTAGCAAGTTCCTGCCTGGATTGTCCCAACCCTGAAGGTGGCCTTAAGCCCTCCCTTGAACAGAAAGCCCAATTTTGTTAGTTTGTTTTCACCAACAACCCCACCATGCAGGTTAGAAAGGTGAGGGCCTTTGCCTCAGCATCCTAGTGCCACCTGCCAGACCCTGATGCTGGTCTGCAAAGGGTCTCTCTCTCTCTCTCTCTCTCTCTCTCTCTCTCTCTCTCTCCAGTAACCCCTTCTCTTACTGTCATGGAGACCATGGTTGGCAAAAAAGCGGTGACCCCCCCACATGACAAGGAGACAGCAGAGCCTCAATCTTTTCTGGCTCAAGTTCTCTGGACTTGTCTTCTTAGCAGCATGGGATGTGGGGTTCTCTCTCTCTCTCTCTATTATTTATTTATTCATTCACTTATTTCTTTACATTTTTTATTGGGAGAGATTAATGCTTAACAATCAACACTAAATATAGTTGTTGGTACTTTTGTAAAATGCCTCAGTTTTCTGCAACAACTCCCCCCCCCCCCGCCCCACCGAGAACCCAGCCTAGGTCCTCCAGCATCATCAGGCACCAGGCCCCCCCCCCCCCCCAGCCAGAGTCTTATTACTTTGGTGCAATATATCAAACCCAGTCCAAGTTCTGCTTAGTGTTTCCCCTTTTGTTCTTATTTCTCAACTTCTGCCCATGAGTGAAAGAAAACACTAGGTGTGACTCTGGCAGCCACACCCCACGGTCACAGGAGGTAGAAGTCCGGGTTCCTGTATTTATCAGGATGGATGAAACTTAAGGCTTTGAAGAAGAGCCCTCCCCCTCCGCCCCGTTCCCCAAGGCTCTTTTTCTGATTTCCAGTTGCAATCTTTGGCACAGAAGCTCAAGGATCTAACATCCTCCCTAGCACACAGGCGAAGGTGGACAAGGAAGGCTCGGTTTTAAGTGGATCATACACTCCAGAGACAGTTCCAGTCCCCATACCACATGGCAGGTCTCATGACACTGGAGGAAGTTCTCCTGCTATGCCCCTCTCCCTCTCCCTCTCCCTCTCCCTCTCCCTCTCCCTCTCCCTCTCCCTCTCCCTCTCCCTCTCCCTCTCCCTCTCCCTCTCCGATTCTTCCTGTCTCCACCTGAAGCAAATAATGAGAAAGTTTGTTCAAGAGTGATGAAGTCACGCATGCCCGAGTCCCAGTACCACAGAGTAAAAACATCCACATGGAAAAAGAGATGAAACTCACACACGCAGAACTAGAAGCTATGCAGGCAGCTCTCTGAATCTTTGGTTCACCAGACAGAACTTGGTTCATTAATACTCTGCCCATGCAGACAGACAGACACACCTCCTAGAGTCTGAACAACACCATTTCTAGAATCTACTTTTTATTCCCCCCCCAAAAGCATAAGCTGAAGATGCCAAAAGCCAAAATTCTGAGCTCTGGAACACTTGTTCACCCAACTTATTTTAAGCCATCTTTTATGACAGCATGTGGCTATCAATCACTGTTTCAGAATTTTCGGCTTGTAAGACCAAGAAGGGCATGTTTTCATGTTTGCGATTTCATCTGTTTTTCTGCTCCTGAACCAAAGGCATGGGTCTCAGAATGGTCTGGGTCTCGTTACCGCACAAGCAGCATCAATGTTGTATTTCAAATCAAAATCATTTTTATGCTTAATTAAAAAATGTCATATTTTCATTGCTTTGTTTCTCTTCAATTAACCCTGTTTTGAAAAAAGGATTATTATCTTTCTTTGTTGAGGAAAGAACCCAGTACCCTGAGTTGTTGATGTTCAGTCCAGGAAGCTTCCTCTCTCTCTCTCTCTCTCCCTCCCTCTCCACTGCTGACCTTTGTTCCACTGTAGTTATAGCAACAAGGAGAATTCCTTCTGTCTGTCTGTTGTGTTCTCTTTGCAAACTAATGACAGTCTTTTCTAGGCTGTTGTGTGGTACGGAGAGGGGCCTTTTTTTTTTTTTAATTTTTATTTACATGCATTGATTTCTTGATCTACTGGTGCACTTACTGAAGTCAGCAATTTAAATGGAAATAGTTTAAATAAATGCAATTATTGAAAGAGGATTTGCTTAGTATGTGTTTATGGAGTAGGGATTGCTCATGTAGGTATGTTTCCATATTGTCTTTAAGCTTCTTTAAGGATCACCTTGCAGTTTACCTTCCCTGCGATCAAGTGTATTCATCCTATCATTCCATCATCTTAATCTGAACGGGGAGGGGAGAGTTAGGAAAAGGGGGACTAATCTATTGTAACCACATGCAGTTCTGCCAAAGTGGGCCACACGGTCTCAGTCTCGCGATGACCTTGGGCACTCTGAGGCTCATTTTACTGATGTGGAATATCAGTTTAATTATAGCAATTACCTATCTCACCGGGCTTGAGGGGTTTAATTAATGTTAGCAGAGTGTTGGAGCTGTTTTGTAGAACAGGACTATAAAAGGCAAACTACCTGAAAATCACACTGCCACCACCACAGGCTACTTCATTTTCTTTTCCTTAATTTTCTGAATGATTTTCCTAAGTATCTTTATTTATTTATTTATTGGATAGAGACAGCCAGAAATCAAGAAGGAAGTGGGGGCTATAGAGAGGGAGAGAGAGAGAGTGACACACCTGCAGCACAGCTCCATCACTTGTGAAGTCACCCCCCCCCCCGCAGGTGGGGATGGGGGCTTGAACCTGGGTCCTTGTGCGCTGTAACCGGGTGGTCCACCAGCCAGCACCAACACTTCATTTTTTACCTTCCCTTTCTTCTCCTGTGGTAAACAGCAGCTCTCCTGCTCCCCCCCCCCCCCCCCCCCGGCCCACCACACACCCCCAGGGCACCTCTCTGGTCTTTCTGCTAGAGGAGAAATACGGACACAGGGGCAAGGACACACACTCACACACACACACACACACACACACAGTCACACATACACACAATCAGACACACTCACACACACACACACACACACATACACACACACACACTCACACAGAAACACATACACACACTCACACATACACACAATCAGACACACACACTCACACACACACTTACACATACAGACACCACATACAAACTCAAACACACTCACACATACACACAGTCACACATACACACTCACACACACACATTCAAACACACACACATACACACACTCACATACACACTCACACACACTCACACACTCATATACACACACTCACACACTCTCACACAAACACACACATACTCACACACACACTCACACACACTCACACTCACACACACACTCACACACACACACTCACACACACACACATACACAGTCACACATACACACACTCACACACACTCACACACACATGTACACAATCACACACACTCACACTCTCACACACACTCACAGACACACACACAAATTCACACACACACACTCACACACACACTCACACAAACACACACTCACAGACACACACTCATACACACACATTCACACACACACTCACACTAACACACACTCCCACACACACACTGACACACACACACACCCATACACACACACACTGACACACTGACACACTCACACACACTCACACACACTCACACACTCACACACACACAGTCTCACACACACACACACTCACATACACTCACACACACACTCACACACTCACACTTACACTCACACACAAACACTCACACTCACACACTCACACACACTCACACTCAGACACACACACTCACACACACACTCACACTCAGACACACACACTCACACACACACTCACACACAGACACACACTCACACACCCACACTCACACACACACTCACACACTCAGACACACAATCTCTCTCACACACACACATACTCACACAAACTCACTCACACACACTCAAACATACTCACACTCACACACACTCACACACACACACTCACACACTCACACACACACACACACTCACACACACACACACACACTCACACACACTCACACACAAACACTCACACTCACACACACTCACACTCAGACACACACACTCACACACACACTCACACACAGACACACACTCACACACCCACACTCACACACACTCACACACTCAGACACACAATCTCTCTCACACACACACATACTCACACAAACTCACTCACACACACTCAAACATACTCACACTCACACACACTCACACACACTCACTCACACACACACACTCACACACACACACTCACACACACACACTCACACACACACACACTCACACACACACACTCACACACACTCACACACACACTCACACACACACACACACACTCTCACACACACACACTCACACACACACTCACACACACACTCACACACACACTCACACACACACTCTCACGCAGGCACCATCACTGCCAGGAATCTGGAGCCAGAGGCATGGGGTTCAGGTGCAGCACCAGCTGGGACCACCACACACCCTGTAATGTGCACAAGACTCCTGTCTCTCCCTTCCCCTCCCTCTCCCTCCCTCTCTCTCTCCTTATCTCTCTCTCCCTTCCCCTCCCTCTCCCTCCCTCTCTCTCTCCTTATCTGTCTCTTTCTTTCCCTCTCTCTCCCTATCTCCCCCTCCTTATCTCTCTCTTCCCTTCCCTCTCCCTCTCCTCTCCTTATCTCTCTCTCCCTCCCTCGTCTCTTTTCCTCTCGCTCTCTCCCTCCCTCCCTCCCTCCCTCCCTCCCTCCCTATCTTTCTCCCCCTCTCTCCTTTTCCCTCTATCTCCCTCCCTCTCTCTCTCCCCTCCCTATCTCTCCCTGTCTCTCTCTCCCTCCTCTCTCCCTCTCTCCCTCTTCCTCTCTTCCTCCCTCTTCTCTCTCCCTCCCCATCTCCCCCTACCTATCTCTCTCTCCTTTCCTCCTCTGTCTCCCTCTCTCTCATCTCCCTCTTTCCCTACTCCCTCTCTTCTCTCTCTCTCTCTCATATCTGGAAGCCTGGAGATGAGAGCTGCACCTGTGTGTATGCGCTTGGCATGCTCCCTGTTCTCTGTCCACGTCAGCACTGACAACGTGGCCACTTGGGGCCCCTGGTGACTTCCTGCTGCCTGTGGCCATGCCTGCGGCTGTGCCTGCTGCCGTGCCTGCAGCCGTGCCTGCGGCCGTGTCTGCTGCCGTGTCTGCTGCTGTGCCTGCGGCCGTGTCTGCGGCCGTGCCTGCTGCCATGTCTGTGGCCATGCCTGCGGCTGTGCCTGCTGCCGTGCCTGCAGCCGTGTCTGCTGCCGTGCCTGCAGCCGTGTCTGCTGCTGTGTCTGCGGGAGTGGACGGCCTGGCAGCAGGCGGTGGGGAGCTCCTGGCCACGTGCACAGAGCCCTCCCTGGAGGCCGAGGGTCTGCTGGGTCATCCAGCACTGTGACCACCTTCACCTCCTTTGACTCAAGGTCCAGCATCCCGGCCGGTGAGAACAGAACCCCTCAGACTCTGTCTAGTGTTACCTTGGCCCCATGTTTTTCATTCTTTTAAAATGTCTATTAGTGATTTAATATTGATTTACAGAATTATAAGATAACAGGGGTATAACTCCACACTGTTCCCACCACCAGAGCTCTGTGTCCCCCATTCCCTCCACTGGAAACTGCAGTGGTTCTCCCAAGGTCACAGATAGGGGCTGACTATTATTTCTACAACGATAAATATAACTATAGCTATATATATATATTTGCCCGTTTTCCTAGGGTCCTGCCTTTTCTTCCTTCCTTCCTTTCTTTCTTTCTTGTTATTTTTTAAGTTTTATTTATAAAAAAGAAACAGTGTGGTCTGGGAGGTGGCTCAGTACATAAAGCATTGGATTCTCAACCATGAGGCCCTAAGTTCGATCCCTGGCAGCACTGTACCAGAGTGATGTCTGGTTCTTTCCTCCTATCTCATGAATAAATAAATTCTTTAAAAAATAAATAAATAAATAAATAAAAATAAAAAGGAAACACTGACAAAAACCATAGGATAAGAGGGGTACAACTCCACACAGTTCCCACCACCAGAACTCCGTATCCCATCCCCTCCCCTGACAGCTTTCCTATTCTTTATCCCTCTCGGAGGACGGACCCAGGGTCATTGTGGGATGCAGAAGGTGGGAGGTCTGGCTTCTGTCATTGTTTCCCCGCTGAACATGGGTGTTGACAGGTGGATCCATACTCCCAGCCTGCCTCTCTCTTTCCCTAGTGGGGCTCTGAGGAGGCTGGGCTCCAGGACCCGTTGGTGGGATCCTCTGCCCAGGGAAGTCAGGCTGGCATCATGGTAGCATCTGGAAGCTGGTGGCCTACCCGGAGAATCCTAGGCTGTCGGCTGCTTCTTTTCAGAACTCACACCAGGTGTTGTCTCCACGTCGCCATCTTGGCTCCGCGCCCCCTACTCCTCCTTTCTAAGTCACACCTACACCTTTTACTACTTCCAAATGTCCTTCCCTTCTTCCCTCTTCTCTCTCCGGGTCCTGATGGAATTGGGGTTCAAGGTGTGTGTGAGGGGTTCAGGTCCTGGAACATGATGGCAGAGGAGAACCTAGTGGGGGTTGAGTTGTTATGCAGAAAACTGGGCAATGTGACACATGGACACACGACTGTATTTTAACTGTGGACTGTAAACTATTAATCCCCCAATAAAGAAATTAAAAATAAAGAAATGCAAATGTGTGCGTCCTATCCTTCCACAGGCACGCAGACTTCATTCCTCACCCACAAGCGGAGATGGAGGGGGTGCCCTCAGCCCCTGACGCGGGACACAACGCGGGGAATCCCTCAGACTGGCTTGGCTGACAGGCTCCCTGCAGGAGACAGTGGTCCCTCTGACTCTCTCAGGGAGACCTCTTTGCATGGCCTGAAGTCACGTTTGAAGGAAAGAAAGTGTATGTGTGTGTGTGTGTGTGTGTGTGTGTGTGTGTGTGTGTGTGTGAGTGTGTGTGTGTGTGTGTGAGTGTATGTGTGTGTGTGTGTGAGTGTGTGTGTTATCCTGATTAATTCTTGAAACATTAAGGCTAACTGCCTCTGAGATCTCATCACAGAATTAGGTCCCAGGCCCATATTACAACCTGCTCCCCTCACAGAGAATGACACTACTGTGTCAAGACAGCACGCTACTGTGTGTCAAGACAGCACAGAGACAGTGTACCAGACTTGCAGGCCTGAGGACCCAGAGGGCTTGGGCATAATTCCCAGCACCCCCAGTGTTGAGAGTCATTCTGGTCTCTCACAGTCGCTCATGAAAATGACTGAATATTTTGAGAGAGGGAGAGAGAGAGAGAGAGAGAGAGAGAGAGAGAGAGACTGACTCAGTCTAGAAGTATTTGTCATCCCTGAAACTAGAGATCAGAATACCCTGAAATACTCTGGGACATAAGGGTAGTTCATGAAAAAAGCGGAGGAAGGAAAGAGGCTGGGGCATGGGATGGAAAGGGTGAGATGGGAGCTTGTTTAACAGTGCCATGAAATCATCCCATCTTTCCTCTGCTCCCCTCCCCTCCTCTCTCCCTTCCTCTCTCTCTCTTATATATTTTTATTTTTTTATTATTGGATAGAAATAGTCAGAAATTGAGAAGGAGGAGGAGACACAAAGAGGGAGAGAGACACAGAGAGACCCCTGCAGCCCTGCTTCACCACTTGTGAAGCTTCCTCCCTGCAGGTGGGGACCAGGGGCTTGAACCTGGGTCCCTGTGCACTGTCATGCATGGGCTTAACTAGGTGTGCCACTGCCTAACCCCCTACAGTATCTTTATTTGTTTATTATTGGGTAGAGACAGAGAAAATTGCGAGGGAAGAGGAGACAGAGAGGGAGAGAGACAGAGAAACACCTGCAGCCCTGCTTCACCACTTTTGAAGCTTCCTCCCTGCAGGTGGAGACCGGGGGCTTGAACCCAGGTCCTTGCGCCCTGTAATGTGTGTGTTCGATCAGGTGCACCACCACCTGCCCCACTGATGCTTCTTTGATTTTTTCTTTTTTTTAAAAAATATTTATTTATTCCCTTTTGTTGCCCTAGTTGGTTTTATTGTTGTAGTTATTATTGTTGTTGTTATTGTTGTCGTTGTTATTGAGAGAAATGGAGAGAGGAGGGTAAGACAGAGAGGGGGAGAGAAAGACAGACACCTGCAGACCTGCTTCACCTGCTTATGGGGCCCAGGAGCTCGAACCCGGGTCCTTAAGCATGGTAACGTGTGTACTAGATGACCTTCCCACACCGCCATCTGCTGTTAGAAAAGCTTGCCACTTCTTGCTCTTCCAAACCGAGCCCGGCTAATCTTGATGAAAGAGAATCAGTTCTTGGATGCTCGCCGCTGTCCTGAATCCATGAGTGAATCACGCCTTCAGCCCGCAACGTCTGCAGGAAGATGGGTGATAAAGCGGTTTCCCCGGCAAGGTTTTGATCTATCTCCCTGATTCACGTCCCTGGTATCAGACCTGTGGTGCTTATGTAGCCTTCCCGAGAACTATCCAAGCTTGAGAAATAAAGGTGGGGCTCAACATTCTTGAGGTGAGGGGAAAAAAAAAAAAACAAGAAATCAAGGAAGTTAAGAGAATTATTAACCATTTTATAATATGGCATGTGTGTGTCCGTAAATAAGTGTCTCGTGAAGACGATTGAGGGTTTTTTTTTTTTCTTTCTGTTTTATTTGACAGGACAGAGAGAGATTAAGAATGGAGGGGAGATGGAGAAGGAAAGACGCTGGGAGATAGCATAATGGTTATGCAAACAGAATCTCAGGCCTGAGACTCCAAGGTCCCAGGGTCAATCCCCTGCACCACCATAAGCTAGAGCTGAGCACGGCTGTGGTTTTTCTCTCTGTATTTCTTTATTAAAATAAAATATATATTTTGAGAGAGAGAGAGAGAGAGAGAGAGAGACGGAAAGACCCCTGTAGTCCTGCTTCACTATTTGTAAAGGGGGTTCAAACCTGGGTCCTTCTGCTTGTGTGCACTTAACCGGACCCACCACTACCCAGCCTTTGAATAATTTCTTTCTACAGCTTCTGCTGGCCCTTAAAAAATTCCTGTAGCAGCCAAGGAAGGGGCTGGGGGTCCAGCACAGAGCACATGTGAGGTTCTGGGTTCAACTCTCAGTGCAACGCAAAGCAGAGGGGTGTTCTCTCTCTCTCAGTGTATTCCTGTAACATATTTGTGAGATATCAGCAGCAAAGTAAATAGTCGTTGAAATTTCAAGTTGATCCCCAAAATGACTCAAATTTGTGAAAATCTGGCACAATTTAAAAGTAAATAAATAGAAGCAGCACTTAGCAGAAGGTTCGGAACGTAAACAAAGCTGTGCACGTTTTGTTTGTTTATGGGATCCGTGCAAAGTGTCATGTTCATTTAAAAATATTCAGCACGAGAGTGATTGATTTAAAAAAAAAATTGAGGAGAATGAAGGAGCCACAAGCCTTCCTTGAAGCTTGGAGTTTGTAAAAAGAAGAACTTTAAAAAAATATATATATATATATATAACATTGTACTTGGGGAATAATTATTATTTTATTTTTTTATTTATTTTGCCTCCAGGGTTACCTCCGGGGGGGGGGGGGGCTCAGTGCCAGCACTACAAATCCACTGCTCCTGGAGGCCAATTTTTTTTTTTAATTGGATAGGTCAGAAAGAAACTGAGAGAGGAGGGGGAGATAGAGAAGGAGAGAAAGACAGACACCTGCAGACCTGCTTCACCTCTTGTGAAGTGACCCTCCTGCATGTGGGGAGCCGAGGGTTTGAACCCGGATCCTTGGGTGGGTCCTTGTGCTTAGCACTATGTGCACTTAGCCCGGTGTGCCACTGCCCAGCCCTCTCTGTTGAGGTTTTGAAAGGCTGAGCTGTGAGAGAAATAGCCACTGTCTTGCAAAAGTGGATGTGAATTGAGGAGGCAGCCGCCATCCTCTGGTGCAAACACCCTTCTTTACTCCAGGCTGACGGACACAATCTGAGCAGGAGACCGAGGAGACTCACCGTGCTTCACACATTCTGCATCCCCCCACACACAGACAGACAGACAGACCGGCCCAGAACCCCAGCCATGGGGAGCCTCTGTCCCACTGCCATTTCCTCACCAGCTGATGGTCCTCTTTTAGCCTGGGCCGTCCCC
>NC_080163.1:203133074-203262307 GCF_950295315.1 Erinaceus europaeus | reverse complement strand
AGGAGGAGGAGAAGGAGGAGGAGAAGGAGGAGGAGAAGGAGGAAGAGGAAGGAGAAGGAGGAGGAGAAGGAGGAGAAGGAGGAGGAGGAGGAGGAGGAGAAGGAGGAGAAGGAGGAGGAGGAGGAGAAGGAGGAGGAGAAGGAAGAGGAGGAGAAGGAGGAGGATAAGGAGGAGAAGGAGGAGGAGAAGGAGGAGGAGAAGGAGGAGAAGGAGGAGGAGAAGGAGGAGGAGAAGGAGGAGAAGGAGGAGGAGGAGAAGGAAGAGGAGAAGGAGGAGGAGAAGGAGGAGGAGAAGGAGGAGGAGAAGGAGGAGGAGAAGTAGGAGGAGGAGAAGGAGGAGGAGAAGGAGGAGAAGGAGGAGGAGAAGGAAGAGGAGAAGGAGGAGGAGAAGGAGGAGGAGAAGGAGGAAGAGAAGGAGGAGGAGAAGGAGGAGAAGGAGGAGGAGGAGGAGAAGGAGGAGGAGAAGGAGGAGAAGGAGGAGGAGGAGAAGGAAGAGGAGAGAAGGAGGAGGAGAAGGGGGAGGAGAAGGAGGAGGAGGAAGGAGGAGAAGAGAGGAGGAGGAGAAGGAAGAGGAGATGGAGGAGAAGGAGGAGGAGGAGAAGGAGGAGGAGAAGGAGGAGGAGGAAGGAGAAGGAGGCGGAGAAGGAGGAGAAGGAGGAGGAGGAGGAGGAGAAGGAGGAGGAGGAGAAGGAGGAGAAGGAAGAGGAGGAGAAGGAGGAGGAGAAGGAGGAGAAGGAAGAGGAGGAGAAGGAGGAGGAGAAGAGGAGAAGGAGGAGAGAAGGAGGAGAAGGAGGAGGAGAAGGAGAAGGAGGAGGAGAAGGAGGAGGAGAAGGAGGAGGAGAAGGAGGAGGAGAAGGAAGTGGAGAAGGAGGAGGAGAAGGAGAAGGAGGAGGAGGAGAAGGAGGAGAAGAAGGAGGAGGAGAAGGAGGAGGAGGAGAAGGAGGAGAAGGAGGAGGAGAAGGAGGAGGAGAAGAAGGAGGAGAAGAAGGAGAAGGAGGAGAAGGAGGACGGAGGTGAAGGAGGAGGAGAAGGAGGAGCACGAGGAGGAAGAGGAGGAGGAGAAGAAGAAGGAAAAGGAGGAGGGGGTGAATAAAAGAAAGGAAGAGAAGGCAGGAGCATACAAAGATATAGATAGATAGAGATAGAGATAGAGATAGAGATAGAGATACAGATACAGATACAGATACAGATACAGATACACATACACATATTTACAGAAATCACAGTCAACCCAATCTGTGACCTTGGAAGAATCACTTCAGTTTCCAGTAGAGGGGCCTGGGGACCCAGAACTCTGGTGGTGGGAACAGTGTGCAGTTACACTCCTGTTATTTCATGACTCTGTTCATCAATATCGAATCACTGATATTTCTTTAAAATCTGTCATGCTCGGCCTTAGAGCTGCACTTGGACCTGGCCTGGCTGTGGTCCCAGAGGCTGCGGGACCTACCAGTTAATGTGGGTCTACTGCTCAGCTCCAGCCGGGGTTGGGCTTCCCAGCCTTACAGCTGCAGTCTCACGTCTCATGTCTATCATTCACATCTGGCACGGCGTCATGCCCCCACCCCCCCGACCTTGGAATCATACTAGGAAGAGAGTTCTGGGAAATGTATTTCAACATAGCCAAACTGTCACAGACAACACAGGTAAGCAGAGAGTTATAGCTTATTTTTTTCACTGTATTGCAATAAGAACGCGCCTCTATCTCTATAGTAAATCATGATGTCTTATTTTTATCATTGAACACTAAATCTTGTTGCGAATATTTAAAAATAAATGCTCCACAGGCATGTGTGCTATTAAGCATAACCACACATTGATTACTCCATTTGCCAAAGGAAACATTAACTTGCATTAATTAACTACTATGCGTGTGGTATATTCTTCACCTAGTTCATGTGTTCATGACCTTAGTGACTGCACTGAAGATTTTTCTCAGGTTTACTATGACTTTCGCTTTAAAATTAGACTCAGAGCTGAGACTAGTTCCAAAAGAGCTCAGAATATATTGCCTGAGAGTTGACTCAGTGGACCTATGGTTAGATTCTCAAGCATGAGGTCCTGAGTTTGGTCTCTGACATTGTGTCTGCCAGAATGATTCTCTCTCTCTCTCTCTCTCTCTCTCTCTCTCTCTCTCTCTCCCCTCTCCCTAATAAAGAATTTTAAAAATTTTTTATATTATTTATTTATTCCCTTTTGTTGCCCTTGTTATTTTATTGTTGTAGTTATTATTGTTGTTGTAATTGATGTCATTGTTGCTGGATAGGACAGAGAGACATGGAGAGAGGAGGGAAAGACAGAGAGGGGGAGAGAAAGACAGACACCTGCAGACCTGCTTCACCGCCTGTGAAGTGACTCCCCTGCAGGTGGGGAGCCAGGGGCTCGTACCGGGATCCTTACACCGGTCCTTACACTTTGCGCCATGTGCATTTAAGCTACCGCCCGACTCCCAATAAAGAAATTTTTTAAAAATATTTTATTTTAAACAAAAGAGAGAGAGGCTAGAACCCTATGCAGCTCTGCTGATGGTGGTGATGGAGATCAATCCTGGGACCATAGCGTTTCAAGCATGAGAGTCTCTTACAGAACCATTATACTGTCTCTCCAGTCCTCATCAATACATCTTCAAAAAGGGAAAAATTCAGAGTACATGACAAAGCTTGACTCTGAGCCTAGAATGATCACGCATTTTCTGCTGGATTTCAGTGAGAAAGAACTGGTTAAAAACATCAAGGGGAAGGACCCCGGTTTGAGACCCCTGACTCCCCGCCTGCAGGGGAGTCGCTTCACAGGCGGTGAAGCAGGTCTGCAGGTGTCTGTCTTTCTCTCCCCCTCTCTGTCTTCCCCTCCTCTCTCCATTTCTCTCTGTCCTATCCAACAACGATGACATCAATAACAACAACAATAATAACTACAACAACAATAAAAAAGGGCAACAAAAGGAAAATAAATAGATGTAAAAAATCATTTGTGTGTGATCTGAACTCAGTGTGCACTCTACCTTGCTGCTCAGGCGCCACAGACCAGCCACACTGGCATCAGCGGAGAGCTTGCTGGAAATGAAGCGAAGCTCTGCCCGTCCGTGCAGACCAGAATTCCCGCTCAGCCAGGCTGCAGAGGCCATGAGCATTCACTTAAAGCCTCGTGGGCACTTGTCAACAACAACAATGGTGAGTTCATCTTCTTCCCCTCCTCTTGAGGTAACCATGTGCCGTGAGGTCAGCCAGAAAGAGAAGAATGAAGATGGGATCATTTCACTCATGGGTGGAAGTTGCGGGGAAAAAAAAAAAAAGAACAGAGTGGGAAACACAAAGCAGAACCTGGAATGGGTTAGAGAACTCTCAGAAGGCTAGAAGTGGACCTGCCCTAGGACCCTGCAATTCCTCTCCTGGGGATAGATCCTGAGGAACCCAACACACCCATCCAAAAAGATCTGTGTATGAAAAAATGCTCCAAGTCTCTGATTGTCAGAGAAATGCAAATAAAGACAACAATGAGATACCACTTCACTCCTGTGAGAATGTCACACATCAGAAAAGGTAACAGCAGCAAATGCTGGAGAGGGTGTGGGGTCAAAGGAACCCTCCTACACTGCTGGTGGGAATGTCGATTGGTCCAACCTCTGTGGAGAGCAGTCTGGAGAACTCTCAGAAGGCTAGAAATGGACCTACCCTATGACCCTGCAATTCCTCTCCTGGGGATAGATCCTAAGGAACCCAACACACCCATCCAAAAAGATCTGTGTACACACCTGTGTTCACAGCAGCACCATGTGTAATAGCCACAACCTGGTGCAAGCAGCCCAGGCGTCCAACAACAGATGAGTGGCTGAGCAAGCTGTGGTCTAGATACACAATGGAATACTACTCAGCTGTGAAGAAGGATGAAGACACTTTCTCCACTTCTTTTTGGATGGAGCTTGAAGGAATCCTGTGAAGTGAGATCAGCCAGAAAGAGACGAATGAAGATGGGATGATCTCACTCATGGGCAGAAGTTGGGATAAAAAAAGAACAGAGGGGGAACACAAGGCAGAACATGGACTGGGTTTGGGCCACCAACCTGGAGAGCTACCTTCTATTTGGACAACATATGGATCCACCTGCCAACGCCCGTGTCCAGCAGAGAAGCCATTACAGAAGCCAGACCTTCCACCTTCTGCATCCCACAGTGACCCTGGATCCATACTCCCAGAGGGATAAAGAACAGGAAAGCTATCAGGGGAGGGGATGGGATACGGAGTTCTGGTGGTGGGAATTATACCCCTCTTATCCTATGGTCTTGTCAATTATTTCCATTTTATAAATAAATTAAAAAATAGAAAAACTTAAAAAGGATCTTGACACATCCTTCCAACATTCACCTTCAGTCATTTCCAGCTGGGGCTGGACTCCCCACAGGACTTGAGGACGTGAGGAAGGTAGTCTCTCCTGAGACCAGAGTGAGAATGCTAGACTCTGTGACTTACGTCTTTTTGAAGCAAATATTTCTCTTGAATGTGCTTTCTTTGTGATTTTTAGATGTCTCAGAATACTTGTAAGCATAGTAGCTAGTAACTTCCCAGGAAGGACAAAGTGGGAGCCCATTTCTTGAACTTTTTCTTGAATGTCTGGTGGTGTCTCTACGGTTCTCGGGCTTAATTCAGAGTGCAGCTGGGTGTGATGATTCTTTCGAGTCTCTCAGAATCATTTCTCACTGTGGGGGCAGTTTTCTTCCTGCTCCTTAGTCTCTGGGCTCAGTTTTGGAGATCTGAAGTTGATTCCCAAATCCCTTATAGGTCTGGTTGTCAGCGTTTCCTCATTTTTGTTTTTCTGTTTCAATATGCTCCAAGTTCATTTTATTAGCTCTTCATACCCTGATGGCGCCTTAATTTCTGGAAATGCTTATAAAATCATCTATTGGACAATTTTATATCCTTTTTTTCTATTCTTCTTTGAAATCCTTTGTTTTTTTTTTTTTAATGTTGCATATCGACAGGGATCTGAGTTTATCTCTTTCTTCCAATGTTCTGTGCTCCACTTTGGAGGAGATTTTTGCTCCAGTTTATAATTTAACCTTCAGACAAATGCTTTGTCCCAGCTGTTATTTGCAAGTGCACTTTGAAGTTTTTTTTCCTCTCTCTCTCTCTCTCTCTCTCTCTCTCTCTCTTTTATTTTTTTCCAGTCTCTTTATTTCAAGGCTGCAGAGCTTCACAAATGTTTATCTGAAGACGTTAATTATAAAATCTCATTTTAGAAGCTTTCTGAATTGCTTTAAAGGTTTCTTCAGAGCTATGACTGCTCTGCCATCTTCATCCTGGGACCTGGCTTGCCTGGTGATTCTAGGGCTCTCGGATGCCCGTGTTTCAGCCTGGGGAGTGGGGTGGTTGCTTGTCTGCGGCTGGAGTGGATGATGGTCTCTCTGCAGCCCACTGGTCTGGGCTGGATACTTCACCAGACAAGCCAGTGCCTCCAGAGGACTAACTAAAGGACAGCCAAAAGGAATGCCTTCCTTGGCCACCTGGGCAAGGCAGGTGTTCTTAAGTGCAGCAGGGCAGGTGGGCCAGCATTCAGAAGACTTTCACTTCTCCCCACCATGCCCACCCGAGCCTCTCCACCTCTCCTGGTGTTTCTCCAGTGAAACCATTCGGAGATCAAACCTCTGAGTGTCAGCTAGTCTAGATGGCAGGCATTTCTGGAGATGGGGGCTCAACGAGGGCTGTGGCCCGTGCAACAGTCCCAACCTGTTCACAGAGGAGGAAAAAAAAATTTTTTTTTCTTTAGCAGAATTACAATGGGCTCAATCTAACAGCTGAGGGGATCACATCCCTGAACAACTCAGCATGACGACCCAGTGGCAAGTTCTGCTAGAAGAAGAGGCTAGGAAGTCACTAGATTAGCAGACAATACTATTAGCAGTAGAATCGAAGCCACAAAAGCATCCAACTCTTTATAAAAAAAAAAAACAGCCATGACTCCACTTCCTTCAAAATGCATCTCAGTCCTGTGTTTTCAGGATGGTTGTGGTCCTGTGGCATCTGTGTGCTGAGTCTCTTCACAGATTTGGGGTTTCCTGCTAATTCCCTTGAAGATTGTGTTTTTGTTTGTTTGTTTGTTTGTTTCCCTAATCCCCAGGCAGTGTCAACCTTTCTTCTCCTTTATAACTTCCATATTAATAAGAAAATGTTTCTTTATCCTCCGACAATAGCATATTAATAAGCTTTAAAAATAAAAATTGTCTAATACTCTGAAAAAAAAGTGGGGGTAACCCCTCACCATTTCAAGACAGGAGGATAACATTTAACCTAGATTGGCTGCAGCTTCCTGTCCTGGTGAGGTTTAGGGTACATTTTCTGATTGTATAAAATTATCATTCTAGGACCGGCGTAAGGATCCCAGTTCAAGCCCCCGGCTCCCCACCTGCAGGGGAGTCACTTCACAAATGGTGAAGCAGGTCTGCAGGTGTCTGTCTTTCTCTCCTCCCTCTCTGTATTATCCCCCTCTCTCCATTTCTCTAAGCAAGGGTCCCAGAAACACTTAATTCAAAGAGATCTGTGCACGCCTGTGTTCACTGTAGAACTATATGTGACAGCCAAGATTTGGGGAAGACTCATGTCCAAGAACAGATGATGACTGGGTAAGGAAGCTGAGTTCATTTACACCGCAGACTACGCTCTGCTGTGAGATAAAGATGGGACCTTGTCTTCTGCTGCAATGTGGGTACAACCAGAAGGGGTCCTAGTCAGTGAAGTAAAAGTCAGAAGGAGAGGGACAAGTACCAGATGGATTCACTCGGAAGCTGGATTTCAGATTCAAAACAAGGGAAGAACAGATGCAGGCAGAAGCATGAATAAACCACGGTCTCTTCCAGCAGGTCTCAGGGCTGGGAGAGGGTGGTGGGGACTGTGAATTTAGTGCCCCGTGGTGAAAGGAGATGAGAATTTGGTGGAGGTAAACTGTACCGACACCTGTTTTGAGAAGACAAGGCATTGTGCCTTGTGGGAAAACACTCTTGAGAATACTATGTTCTCCATGAAAACAAAACAAAACAAAAATACAAGTAACATCTTCATTTCTTGGAGCTTTCACATAAAAGGGTGTGTCAAACCTTAACCTATTTCTCTCGCTCTGAAATCTCTGTCCTACCATTCGGCTGAAACCCTGATCTGGTTAAAGATTAGAGATTATGTGGTCTGGGAGGTGGTGCAGTGGATGAAGCGTTGGACTCTCAAGCGTGAGGTCCTGAGTTCAGTCCCTGGCAACACATGTACCAGAGTGATGTCTGGTTCTTTCTCTCTCTCTCTCTCTCTCTCTCCTATGCCTCTCATTAATAAATAAAATATATTTTTTTAAAAATTAGAGATTATGAGTTAGTGACAGTATGAAGTATGAATTCTGACTCATCTGAAGTCATCGAGAGAGATCCTAAATTCAAATTATGCACAGCAATGAACTCTCTCTCTCTCTCTCTCTCTCACACACACACACACACACACACACACACACACACACACGAACACAAACATGCACACCTGCCTTTGGCAGCTAAAAAATGATGACCAAATGTTTATTAGGCTCCCAGTTGCTATGAGACTGTACAAGGAGACAGCTGATCTCTAAGGAAACAAGAGTCCAACTCAAACAAAGCCTGATAGATTCAAGTCCGTGCTTTTAAGGGAACGTGAAATAGTATCGGGGCTGGCTGGGAGATGCACGTGTTCACATGCTCTGTGGTCAACAGCCTTAACCAAACAGCCAATTCAGAGCTTCCCAGTTCAGAAAGCGCTTCCAGACTCTCCCTTGGTTCTTCTGATAAAATTTTACCTGGGATTGTGTGTAACCAGATGTCCAAAATACAAGACAAACTCTGAAAGGAAAGACAAAGGGGCTTGAGAAAAGTCTTTCTTTTAGCTGGGGGTGAGAGCCTTAATTTTCTTTGTGTATCTTTAACTAGACCTAAGCCCTTAGGCCAAACTATTTGGGGGAGTGGGGGGGTACAAGTCTCTTGAATGTGGGGATCGAATGCTCACAGGCTGATTTTTTAAATTAGTGACTCAATATTTATTTATAAAATTATGAGGTAGCAGAGGTATAATTTCACACCCTTCCCACCACCAGAGCTCTGTGTCCCCATCCCCTCCACTGGAAAATTCAGTAGTTCTCCCAAGGTCAGAGATATAGGTTGGCTATTATTTCTAGAACTATCTGTATTTATATATATCTGCTCATCCCCCCCCCCCATAGTCCTGCCTTTTCTTCCTTTCCATGTCACATCTATACCTCTTACTACTTCTGAATATCCTTCCTTTTTTTCCTCTTCTCTCTCTGGGTCCCTTGGAATTGGGGATCAGAGCCCTCGGGTCATCTTCTCCTAACATTTCTCCCTCTCTGGGAATATGGACCAAAATTCTTTTTGGGATGCAGAAGACAGAGCTCTTGCTTCTGTAATTGCTGCTCTGCTGAACATGGACATTGGTCCAGACTCCCAGAGGGATAAAGAACAGGAAAGCTTCCAATGGAGGGGATGGGATATGGAACTCTGGCCATAGGAATTTTATGAAGCGGTACCCCACTTATCCTATGCTCTTGTCAATCATTATTAAATCAATTAAAAAAAATCGGTTCTATTTGAAGAGCCTGGTGAGGATCAAGTGTCACAGTCACTAAATGAGAAGTATTAATTAGTATTCTTCAGAGGGGGTGAAGGGAATAAGGCCACAGGGCACAGTGCCTATACGTGTAAGTTCAGTTAACCAATGGCAGTGTTTGGGTTGAGTTTTCTCTTATGATTCTGCTAGGATTTGGAACATGCACAGTCTGGTGATGCCAACTATAGAAGACACGGGGTCACGCCCGATTCTCTCTTTCACGTGCCAAAAAGGATGTTGATGGCTCAGCCAGACAAGACGGTTCACTGTCAGGGGAAGACGGGAACTGGAGTCCAGGCATCCAGGCAGCAGATTTCATGCAGTATGTAGTTAACTATTGGTAATGATGCACACCCTCTGGGAACACGCCTAAAGTGGGCTTCCTAGATGCCTGTTCTCGCCTGCTCTATTCCCACTTTTTGTTTCCTGTTACCTAATCATTTTTTCCTGCTTTATATCTTACTACCTTTTAGTCATCAAGTTGTATGATTCCATCCTGACTCCCTGGGCAGACGCCCTCCCCCATGTGTCCTGGAGCCTCCCCTCCCCAGAGCCCTGCCCCACTAGGGACAGACAGACACAGGCTGGGGGTGTGGGTCCACCTGCCAACACCCATGTCCAGCGGAGAAGCAGTGACAGAAGCCAGAACTCCCACCTGCTGCTCCCCATAAAGAATCTGGGTCCAGACTCCCAGAGGGGGAGAAATGTTAGGAGGAAGATGACCAGAGGGCTCTGAACCCCAACTCCATCAGGACCCGGAGAGAGAAGAGGAGAAAGGGAGGGACATTTGGATGTAGTAATAGGTGTAGGTGTGACTTGGAAAGGAAGAAGAAATGAGATCTTAAAAAAAAAAAAGGCAGGTGGTAGCACAGCAGGTTAAGCGCACATGGTGCAAAGCGAAAGGACTGGCATAAAGATCCCGGTTCGAGCCCCAAGCTTCCCACCTGCAGGAGGGTCGCTTCACGGGCAGTGAAGCAGGTCTGCAGGTGTCTGTCTTTCTCTTCCCCCTCTCTGTCTTCCCCTCCTCTCTTGATTTCTCTCTGTCCTATCCAACAACAATGACAGCAATAACAACAATAATAGCAACAACAATAACAAGAAACAATAAAGGCAACAAAAGAGGAAAAATGGCCTCCAGGAGCAGTGGATTCCTAGTGCAGGGACAGAGCCCCAGTGATAACCATAGAGGCAAAAGAGAAAAACAAAAAATATATATATATACAAATACAGACAGTTGTAGAAATCACAGTGACCCCATATCTGTAGCCTTGGGAAAACTGCTGTCGCTTCCAGTGGAGGGACTGGGGACACAGAACTCTGGTGGTGGATGGGAATGGGGCACAGCTGTATCTCTGTAATCTTGTAATTTTGTAAATCAATATTAAATCACTCATTTAAAAAAGGAGAAATTTCAGTTGGATATATATATATATAACTATAACGCCACAGATGTTTCAGTGGCGCTGTAAACCTGAATAGGGGAAAGTAATGGTAACAGAGAAATGGTAACAGTTTTCCTTCAGTGTTTGAACTGGGCTGGGCATCTCATCTTCTTAAACCATGTAATCACTCCACTACCTACCTACACAGTTTTGGTTTGATAGAGACAGCTGAAAAGGGGCTGGGGGAGAGACCCCGGCTTCCTCCACTGCGGTGAGGAGAGGCTTGAACCTGGGTCATCTGGGTCATGCACGGGGCGAAGCAGCACACTAAGTGGGAGCTATTAAAATAAGGACTATCGTGGTCCGGGAGGTGGTGCAGTGATAAAGCACTGGACTCTCAAGCATGAGGTCCTGAGTTTGATCCCTGGCAGCACATGTCTCTCCTATCTTTCTCTCTCCTCCTATCTTTCTCTCTCCTCCGATCTTTCTCTTAAATAAATAAAATCTTTAAAAAAAATAAATAAGGACTATCATAGATGCCTAGTGGCATGCTTACAAATTAAATGGTTCCAGTCTGGAATTGGCTTTAATTATCCAGGGAGAGAAAAATATAGAAAAACATAGAGGGTGGGCGAGGAGAAAGGGCTGGAATAAAGGGAGGAAACAGAATTGAAAAGGTGTTGATATACTGATGTCATATATTGATGTCCAGCCCTGCCAAGCCAACCGTTCAAGAGGGAAGTTGAGTAGACAGGACAGTAAGAAGTGATCTGGTTGGGCCAAGGAGATGACACAATGGTTCTGCAAAAAGACTTCCCTGAGGTTTTGAGGTCCCAGGTTCTATCCTTGGCATTGCCATCATTCAGAGCTGAGCAGGACTCCAGTCTTTCTCTTTCTGCACCTTTCTCACTGTATCTCTTTCATTAAAATAAATCACATATATCTACATATATAGATATAGATATAAAATAAATAGAAATATAAAATAAATAGAAATAGAAATATAAAATAAATAGAAATATAATATAAATATAAATATAATATAAATATAAAATAAATATAAATATAAAATAAATATAAATATATATATACTTATATATATGTTTTTAAAGCCATCTGGTCAACCTCCTCTGAAGCGGAGAGGCAGAGGCTCTTACGCCTGACTGAGAGACTGTCACCTTTCCTACACGGCAGAGTGAGGGATTTAGCTGCTACTCCAGGTCACCTCCAGCCTGCTGGCACTGTCCAAACAAGGTGGTCCAGGTCTCCAGGCAACTAGCATGGCAGCCATGGCCTCACAGCCTCAGCCCTCACTTTTCCTCTCCCTCCATCCCCTCCCACTGCCCTCTTGTCCTCTCTGGCTTCCTGCTAGATCAAAGAAGAATTAGAGCTTATTTCCTGAGGCCAGAAGCAGGTTCCCTTTCCAGAGGCTGTTCTAGGTCGGTTGGCTTCCAACTCCTCCCTACTGTGTCTTCAGAAGATGTAGGTTACATGCTTTAAAAAAAAAAATTAAGTAAATTAAAATCATCTTCTTGGCTGTTTGATTATCATTCTGGAGAGGGTGGGCAGAGCCTTTGAGAAAAGCTATCTGTGTGAAACAGGGGGTCAAGGGGCCCTGTTCTGAGTTCTGCTATCAGCAGGAGGGTAGTGATCCCCCCCTTGCCCACTCCCCACTTTCTGAGGACTCCCAGGTAGCAGAGGCCGGCGAGCTTGCTCCTCCTGCTGTTGTTAGGCAGGCAGAAGGAGAAACACAACGCCTCCCCTCCTCCCTGCAGCCCTATCCCTGAGCATGACATTATCTCCACAAAGGAGCTGGGCCTGCGAGGTGGTGATCAGCAGGATGGGGTTAACAGCTGGACTCAGGGAGCTGCAGGAGGAGGGGGCCTTATCACTGGCCTGCAGATGAAAAGCTTCTGCGGTGGGGGCAGGGGAGAGAGAGGAGAGAGAGAGAGAGCGAGCCCAGATTGTAAACATCTCTTCTTGCCTGTTGCCTAGAAGCAGTGGCAGCAAACAATCCAGGGATGCTCAGAATCCCCTTTCCAAGCAGGGCTCTGCGGCCATTTTTCAAGGTCAGAAGCACAGGGACTAACATGCTGTCTGTCCTCCACATTGCCTGCCCCCTGCCCATCCCTCCAACAAACACACACACACACACACACACACACACACACACACACACACACACACACACACACACACACGTCAGGACTCAGCTAAAAGGATCCTTTATTGTTTCAGGAAAGCTGGTTCGAGATAGTGCACGAATCAAGGTTTTAGGGGGAACTCTTCAATATTAGGCTCTCACGGTCTACGGGGCGGGGGTGGGCGTGAGAGAGATTGGGCTGCTGTGCCTGGGGGTGGATTTTTGATAATTCCTGAATGATGGACTTCTGGGACAAGCTGTTATGTATTATAAATTGGTTGGAAAAGGTGAGAGCAGTAATGTCATACGTTGCCTAAGCAGCAGTGGACTAAGATATAGCAGAGAGAGAAGGAGCAGGGTCATCGCGGAAGGTTTTAATTACCTACGCAGAGGACAGGATTAAAGCAAGTGGAGGAAGCAGGAGGACTGACAGCTACTTTCTAGTTTAATATGTACATTAACCAGGAAAAGAGAGGAAAGATTTTAGATTCAGGATGAAATAATGTTTAGAACTCAAAGGAAAGAGAGGACACAGAGAGCAGGGATCGCATCTCATGAAGTATATGACTGAATCCCAAATCCAAGCTACAGGTCTTCAGAGGCAGCTGGGAAATACGGAAAATCAAATACAGCATCTCATCCTTAATTCAGAGTGAGACAAGCCATGGAGCAAAGTCCAGGAGAAGAGGCTGGAGGTGGTTTTTGTGCAATGCAGCAGCAGCTGGGATGTCTTTCCCACAAAGAAGGCTGCGTTCCTATGGCATTTCTCGCCACCAAAGTGGAAAAGATTACAGAAAAGGCCCGCCACCCTTCTTTTTTCTAGGATCCAGTATTTTATTTTATTTATTTCTTTTCTTTATGGGGGGGGGGTAACGGTTTACAGTCAACAGTAACATACAATAGTGCGTGACATTTCTTAGTTTTCCGCACAACAATTTAACCCAGCATTCCAGGTTCCAGGACCTGAACCCTCCCTGTGCCAACCCCCCCAACCCCAGAGTCTTTTACTTTGGTACAATACACCAAACCCAATCCAAGTTCTGCTTTGTGTTTTCTTAATTTTCAGCATCTCTCTCTCTGTTTTTGTTATTGTTGTTGTTTTGTTTTGTATTAGTGATGTAATACTGATAGACAAGATTGTGGGATAAGAGAGGCATAAGTCACACAATTCCCACCACCAACGTGCATATCCCATCCCCTCCACTAGACGATTCCCCATTCTTTATCCCTCCGGGAGTATGGACCAAAGGGATCATATATATATTAAAGGCATCAACGGCTAGATCTTCTCAACCTGGGAGTTCTAAAATAAACAAAAACAAACAAATAAACGATGCTGGAGGAATGACCAGATCAGAGGACCAAGTTGAGAACCAAGTCCTCCCCTATGTTGGAGGTGCCCAGCCCCAGCAGCCCTCACCTCAGGGGCCATTAAGAGCCGGGGAAAGCGGGTGACGGATGAGGCTGTGTTGCTGAGCGTTGCTCTGCCTGCTTATTTACTAAGGCAGCTGAAGGTCACCTCCCGAAACCCTGAAAACCAGGAGAGCGAGGATACATTTCCTTGCGGGGAGAAGTGACATGTTGCTAACATTTTAGGATGACACAGGGGCACAGGGTCGGGCAATTCAAATTGTTCAAAGTCAACAAGGCACCGGGTGCAGGTTAACTATGCAGTCAGGATTAAACGCAGGGCAGAGGGGGCTCCTTGGCAGTCTTTCCGAAAGGTTTGCGTCTGTGGAGACTGAGGTAGGAGCTGGGCACTGTTCAAGGAGAGGTTTCTGAAAGAAATCCCTGAGATTCTCAGACACCAGCCACCAATAATCTGAGTCAGGGTCTCAAAGCAGACAGGAGAGTTCATAAATATATTTACTCTGGTGAAGAGTGAACCCTGGTTTGGAAGTCATGGATAATTTACATAAAGAATATCTAACTTAATCGGGCCAGGTGTTGGCTCACCTGGTTAGGCGCACACATGACAGCACTCAAAGACCTGGGTTTAAGCCCCCGGTCCCAACTGTAGGGAGCAAACTTTGTGAGCAGTGAAGCAGGGCTGCAGATGCCTCTCTGTGTCTCTTCCTCTCTATCTCCCCTCTCAATTACTCTCTTGTCTCTATCCAATAACTACTAAATAAAAAATAAAAAAGAACATTTAATTTGTTTTTATTATTTAAATTTTTTTTAATACCAGAGCACTGCTCAGCTCTGGTTTACGGTGGGGTGGATAGTTGAACCTGGGATTTAAAAGTCTCAAGCAAGAGAGTCTCTTTGCATAACCATTATGCTATCTACCCCACCATTTAATTTATTTTAACGAGAGAGATACAGAAAGACCAGAGCTCTGCTTTCTTCCCCCCCCCCCCATCATTAAATAATTTGTCCTGCTTTATATCTTACTGCCTTTCAGCCACCAAGTTGCAGATGCTGCCATGACACCATCCTGACTCCCCTGGGCAGACGCCCTCACCCATGTGTCCTGGAGCCTCCCCTCCCCAGAGCCCTGCCCCACTAGGGACAGACAGACACAGGCTGGGGGTGTGGATCCACCTGCCAACACCCATGTCCAGCGGAGAAGCAATGACAGAAGCCAGAACTCCCACCTTCTGCTCCCCAGAAAGAATTTGGGTCCAGACTACAAAAGGGTGCACCCCATAACAAAATTTGGTCCAAGCTTCCAAGGGAGGGGATGGAACACAGAACTCTGGTCGTGGGAACTGTGTGGAATTGTATCCCTGTTACCATATAATCTTGTTCGTCTTTATTAAATAAAAAACTATCCCTCTCTCCAAGGACGTGCTTAGGGTGGGCCTGCTCTGCCCACCAGGGTCCAATCTGTGCCCCTACGAGCCCGTGAAAATAAATAGTCACAGAACTGTGACGTTAAAAGCTTCAGGAACAGTGGCACTATTTACTTAAGGCTCATTAATCACTTAAAAAAAAAAGGCCTTTCCTTTTTTAATTTTGCCCTCCCCTTCTCTTTCCTTTCTGCTGCCTTCCCTACAGTTTCTTCCTCTCCTCTCCTCTCCTCTCCTCTCCTCTCCTCTCCTCTCCTCTCCTCTCCTCTCCTCTCCTCTCCTCTCCTCTCCTCTCCTCTCCTCTCCCCTCCCCTCCCCTCCCCTCCCCTCCCCTCCCCTCCCCTCCTCTCCTCTCCTCTCCTCTCCTCTCCCCTCCCTTCCCTTCCCCTCCCCTCCCCTCTCCTCCCCTCTCCCCTCCCTTCCCTTCCCCTCCCCTCCCCTCCCCTCTCCTCTCTTCTCTCTCTTCCCCTCCCTTTCTTCTCTCCTCTCCTCTTTCCTTCCTTCCTCCCTTCCTTCCTTCCTTCCTTCCTCCCTTCCTTCCTTCCTTCCTTCCTTCCTCCCTTCCTCTCTTTTTCCCTCTCTCTCTTTCTCTCTCCTTCTCTCTCTCTCCTTCTTTCTCTCACTCTCTCTCTCCTTCTCTCACTCTCTCTCCTTCTCTCTCTCTCACTCTCTCTCTCCTCTCACTCTTTCTCTCCTCTCACTCTCTCTAGCCTTCTCTCTCTCTCTCTCTCTTTCTCTCTCCCTCCCTTCCTCCCTCCTTCCCTCCCTGCCTACTAAAGTTTATTGAATTTCCTGGGCCAGACTGTCAGCTATGATGATAAGGACACGCAAAAGCACGGTCACTCTCTCAGATAACCCCCAGGGCTGCAGCCAGTTCAGCGGCATGACTGACAACATACACAGCCGGGTTCTGGCAGCATCTACGCAGCTCCACCGCACGGTGCAGGGGCTGGTGAAGCAGGAGACGCAGAGGGCTTGATGGCAGAGAAACACTGAAGGGACAGGAAAGGCTCCTGACATGGGCCACAGCAGGCAGGGAAGGACCCGTCCTCTCATTTATACCAAGACCCTGACATGTAAGCAGTAGTTATTTAAGCATAATTATTTGTTTGTGGTGCGGGGGGAGCAGAGAGAGAGGTCAGAGTACCACTCAGCTCGGACATGATGCAGTGCCAAGAATCGAAACCTGGGGCCTCATACTTATAAACCCTGGGTTCCACCAATGAGCTATCCCCCTACTTCTAACATGCATTTATTATTGAATTAGATTTCCGAAGGCCTCGTGGCAGTGCACCTGGTTGAGAACATAGATTCCCACAGGGGCTGAGTGGCTCTCCCCGCCTGCAGGGGGTACACTTCATGAGCTGTGAAGCAGGTCTGCAGGCATGACTTTCTCTCTCTCCCTCTCAACCTCCCCCTTCCCTCTCAATTTCTCTCTGTCTTATCAAAGAAAACAGAAAGAAAGAAAGAAGGGAAAAAAAGAAAGAAAGAAAGAAAGAAAGAAAGAAAGAAAGAAAGAAAGAAAAAATGAAAGCTGGGCCACTGGGGGTGGTGGATTCCTAGTGCTGGCACTGAGCTTTAGGAATAACCCCTGGTGGCAATCACTCGGGTGAGACCTTTCCTTTTATAGGATTCTCTAATTCCATTCCAGGTGTTCCACTCCCCAATAAAGTCCCCAAACCTAGATATAGTCCAGGTTCCCTGAGATAGAGCATAGGTTCACACATGTCCATAAACCAGGGAAAAATATATACCTGCAAGCAAAAGTACACAAGAGTCTGCAGGGAATATGCCCCCAACACTTCATCTGCACTACTCCAGTCTTTAGGCCCATGCTTGGTCAACAGTTTGTTTGGCTTTGTATGCTAACTCTCTTTTCAGCCACCAGGTTCCAGATGTCAGCAAGATGCCAACCAGACTTCCCTGGGCAGATGACCCCACCAATGTGTCCTGGAGCTCCGCTTCCCCAGAGCCCTGTCCCACCAGGGAAAGAGAGACAGACAGGCTGGGAGTATGGATCCACCTGTCAACACCCATGTTCAGCGGGGAAGCAATGACAGAAGCCAGACCTTCCACCTTCTGCATCCCACAATGACCCTGGGTCCATACTCCCAGAGGGTTAAAGAATAGGAAAGTTATCAGGGGAGGGAGGGGATGGGATATGGAGATCTGGTGGTGGGAATTGTGTGGAGTTGTACCCCTCTTATCCTATGATTTTGTTAATGTCTCCTTTCTTAAATAAATAAAATAAAATAAAAAAATAAAAAATAAAAAAGGGAGTTGGGCCCTAGCGCAGCAGGTTAAGCACATGTGGCACGAAGCGCAAGGACTGGTGTAAGAATCCCAGTTCGAGCCCCTGGCTCCCCACCTGCAGGGGAGTCACTTCACAAGCGGTGAAGCAGGTCTGCAGGTGTCTGTCTTTCTCTCCCCCTCTCTGTCTTCCCCTCCTCTCTCCATTTCTCTCTGTCCTATCCAAGAACGACGGCATCAACAATAACTACAACAATAAAACAACAAGGGCAACAAATGGGAATTAAAAAAAAAAGACAATAAATAGGTAGTTGAGAGGTAGTGGGTTAAGCACAAGTGGTACAAAGCACAAGGACCGACATAAGGATGCCGGTTCGAGCCCCCAGCTCCCCACCTGCAGGGGAGTCGCTTCACAGGTGGTGAAGCAGGTCTGCAGGTGTCTATCTCTCTCTCCCCCTCTCTGTCTTCCCCTCCTCTCTCCATTTCTCTCGGTCCTATCCAACAATGACAGCATCAACAACAACAATAATACCTACAACAATAAAACAAGGGCAACAAAAGGGAATACATAAATAAATATTAAACAAAAGAAAATAAATGGAATTAACTTATTTACATTTCTTATTTTCTTTAAATATTTTTATTTTTAAAATTTTTTTATTTTATTTATCTATGAGAAATATAGGAGAGAGAAAGAACCAGACATCACTCTGGCACATGTGCTGCTGGGGATCGAACTCAGGGCCTCATGCTTGAGAGTCCAAAACTTTATCACTGTGCCACCTCCCGGACCACATATTTTTATTTTTTATTATTGAATAGAGATAGAGAGATATTGGAAAGGAAGGAGAAGGGAGACAGGGAGAGAAACAGAGAGAGAGAGAGAGAGACACCTGCAGTCCTGCTTCACCATTCTTGAAGCTTTCCCCCTGCAGGTGGGGACCAGGGGCTTGAACCCAGGTCCTTACACACTATAGTGTGTGCGCTTGACCAGGTATACCGCCACCTGGACCCCAATTTCTTGTATTTCTGGAGAAGAACACAGCAAAACAGGAAATGGAGCCTGGTGATCAGAGAGCAAGGGGGTTAGGCAAGGGCCCCAGCAGAAGTGTTCCTAACAGGTCTGCCCTCACGGCCCTCAGAAGGACACAATCCTGCCAACACCTTGATCTCGGACTCAGACCCTGAGGAAATGGGATAACATGAATGCCTATTATGAAGGCCAAAAGCAAAGTGTTCATAACCATGAGAAATATGTACACTTTTGCTTAAATTGCAAATCAATAAATGACCGGAAGGGGAGTTACTCAAAACTGAGATTCCTGAGGCTGACAAAATAATAATAATAATAATAATCACAGAGAAGAGCTGGTCATGTAGGCGCAATAGAATCAGTGGGTCCAGCCCCTGTGGAGAGCAGTTTGGAGAACTCTCAGAAGGCTAGACGTGGACCTGCCCTAGGATCCTGCAATTCCTCTCCTGGGGATAGACCGTAAGGAACCCAACACACCCATCCAAAAAGATCTGTGTGCACCTGTGTTCACAGCAGCACAATGTGTAATAGCCAAAACCTGGAAGCAGTCCAGGTGTCCAACAACAGATGAGTGGCTGAGCTAGTTGTGGTCCATATACACAATGGAATACTACTCAGCTATTAAAAATGATGAAGTCACCTTCTTCAGCCCATCTTGGATGGAGCTTGAAGGAATCCTGTGAAGTGAGATCAGTCAGAAAGTGAAGGATGAAGATGGGATGATCTCACTCATGAACACAAGTGGGGAAATAAGAACAGATGGGGAAACGCCAAGCAGAACCTGGCCTGGAGTTGGTGCATTGCATCAAGATAAAGGACTCTGGGGTGGGCAGTGTTCAGGTCCTGATACACGATGGTGAAAAGAAGAGAAGCAGGGACCACCCCAGGCCATCTGTTTAGCTGATGGTGGGCAGTCTGGCCCGGCCTTCCTGGGTTTGTCAGCTAAGGTCACAGTGTAGAGGGGAGACAGGCAGACAGACAGAGCTGACTCCCTCCTTCTGAGGGTCTTTGTGGAACTTTCTTAGAACCTCGGAAGTTGTTATTATTTAAAGTCCTTCCCCTCCTGAAGTTGGGAAGCTTCATGAGTGGTGAAGCAGGGCTGCAGGTGTCTCTCTGTCTCTCTCCCTCTCTATCTCCCCCTTCCCTCTAGATTTCTGGCTGTCTCTATAGAGCCAATAAATAAATATAGATAACTAAGGAAAGGTAAAATAAAGTAAAGTCCTTGGTGAACATGTCCAGAATGTGTTTCCGAATGTCAACAAATGCAGCATCCTTCCTTTGAGACTGCTTGAGGTAGTTAGGGCTGTGGCATACGTGTAAGTTATAGATAATAAATACTATCGATCTTTCTAGAAGCAAGCTATGGCTTTCCAAAGACGTTTTGGTCTTATGACCTTTCTCCACTTCCCTGATTTGCCTCCAAGGTTATCTCTGGGGCACTACAAATCCACTGCTCCTGGTGGGCCCCCATTTTATTGGATAGGACAGAGAGAAATGGAGAGAGGAGGGGAAGATAGAGAGGGGGAGGGAGTTGGGCGGTAGCGCAGCAGGTTAAGCGCACATGGTGCAAAGCACAAGGACCGGCAGAAGGATCCCGGTTCAAGCCCCTGGCTCCCCACCTGCAGGGGAGTCGCTTCACAAGCGGTGAAGCAGGTCTGCAGGTGTCTGTCTTTCTCTCCTCCTCTCTGTCTTTCCCTCTTCTCTCCATTTCTCTCTGTCCTACCCAACAATGATGACATCAACAGCAATAATAACTACAACAATAGAATAACAAGGGCAACAAAAGGGAATAAATTTTTAAAAGCTAAAAGAAAAGATAGAGAGGGGAGAGAAAGACAGACACCTGCAGACCTGCTTCACCGCCTGTGAAGCGACTCCCCTGCAGGTGGGGAGCCGGGGGCTTGAACCAGGATTCTCCAGTTTAGAACTACGTGCGCTTAACTGGGTGCTCCACCACCTGGCCCCCCTGATTGGAATTTCCAAAAGCAGTTTGAAGGATTTCAAGTCCTGTGTGAGAGGGTAGGGGCACACAGTCACTCACGCAAACAGCTCAGGGGTTTGTGAGTTACACCAAGAGATCTCAGGTAGGTTCAGTTTTAAAGTGAGTTGGAGGGCTGGGTCGCAGGGTCCCATACGTGAGGATTACATTCACTGTCACAGAGTTCTGTCCTTAGCCCCTCACTCTGATATTAGACAACATCCAATGTGATCCTTTCTATCAGCTGACGTCCCCTACGAGGAATAATTGAGAGTCAAAAGTACCCATCACTTCCATGAAGCACGGAGACCTGTGGGACGGGGCTATGGGGTGCTAGACATGTGGAGTCCTGGTCCGTCTATGAACCTTCAGGCCTGGAGGCCGGAAGTGTGCCTTCCCTCTGAGCCCAATTTCTTATCTGAGAGGAGGATTTACACCTGCCTTGAAGCAGTTTTCCAATCATATACATTTTTTAAAAATTATTTATAAAATAGAAAAATATCAGCAAAACCATAGGATAAGAGGGGTAAAATTCCAAACAGTTCCCACCACCAGGGATCCGTATCCCATCCCCTCCACTGGAAGCTTCCCTTTTCTTTATCACTTTGGGAGCATGGACTCAGGATCACTGTGGGGAGCAGAAGGTGGGAGGTCTGGCTTCTGTCATTGCTTCTCCATTGGACATGGGTGTTGGCAGGTGGATCCATACCCCAGCCTGTGTCTGTCTGTCCCTAGTGGGGCAGGGGTCTGGGGAGGGGAGGTTCCAGGACACATTTGGTGGGGTGGGTCGTCTGCCTAGAATTGTCATTTTTTGTTTTTGTGTGTTTGTTTGTTTTTGGTTTTTTGTTTTTGAATGTAGAGCACCTGGATGATTTACGGGCAGAAAGCATTCAAATGTGTCTTGCCTAGGTTTTGAACGAGAATTTGCATCAAGACCGCTCTCTATCTTCTCCTCTCTCAATTTCTCTCTCTCTCCTATCCAGCAATAACAACAGCAACAACAAAAATGGGAACAATGGCTTCCAGGAGTAGTGGATTCCTAGTGCAGGCACCGAGCTCCAGCGATAACCCTGGAGGCAGAAATAAAATAGACTGCAAGAGCGATGCCCTTTCTGAATGCCCACTAATCCAGGCTTTCTTTCCTCTCATTCCCATCTGTGGTTGGCCACTGGATAAAGGGTCATAAAGGCTCCATTGTGATGCAGGCCAGAAACAAGGTGGAGAACTCTTCCAGGAGAGCAGACCCTCTCAGAAGAGTACACAGGATGCATTTGATTTGATTTGATTTGATTTTTATGCTACTATTTTAAAAAAATACCTTATTTACTTCATTTTATTTTTTTAATTATCTTTACTTATTTACTGGATACAGACAGCCAGAAACTGAGAGAAAAGGAGAGAGAGAGAGAGAGAGAGAGAGAGAGAGAGAGAGATGCCTGCAGCCCTGCTTCACCTCCTGCAAAGCTTTCCCCCCTGCAGGTGGGGACCGGGGGTTCGAACCCAGGTCCTTGCACCCTGTAACATGTGCGCTTAATCAGGTGTGCCACCACCTGGCCTTTATTTATTTATTTATTTATTTATTTATATTATCAGATGGGACAGAGAAGAATTGAGAGGGGAGAAGGGATAGAGAGATGAAAAGAGACAGAGAGACACCTGTAGCCCTGCCTCACCACTCATGAAGCTCTCCCCCTGCAGGTGGGGACCGGGGGCTTGAACCTGGGTCCTCGTGCACTGTAACAGATGCACTTAACCAGGTGCGCCACATATTTTATATGTGAGCCTTCAGCCATCTTCTTCCCAGGGCAGACGAGCTGCACACAATTCCAAAAATGTTATGTTGATAAGCCCCTTCCTTCCTTCCTTCCTTCCTTCCTCCCTCCCTCCCTCCCTCCCTCCCTCCCTCCCTTTCTTTCTTTCTTTCTTTCTTCCTTTCTTTTTCACTTTTTCTCCCTTCTTTTCTTTCTGCCACCAGGGCTACATCTGGGACTCAATCTCATGACTCCACTGTTTCTTTATTTTGTGTCTAGATAGAGAGCAAGGGAGAGGCACGCGGGCTCTGCACCACGGCTCCGCTGCTCACAAGGCTCCCACCATGAAGGTGCTCCCTTGCGGTAGACTGGACTCAAACCCAGGCCCTCCGCACGTGCATTCTACAGGGTCTGCCATCGGTTAGCCCCTGCGGACAACAATTCTGTCCTTTAAAAAAATTTTTCATTTATTTATTTATTTTAAAGACACAAAGAGCAACTGGGGGGGGGGGGAAGAGACAGACAGACACCCACAGCCTTGCTCTACCATTTGCAAAGCTTTCACCCCGCAGGTGGGGGGGCCGGGACTTGAACCCTTGTCCTTGAGCATGGGCGTTCAGCTAGTTGTGCCACCACCAGGCCTCCGATTAGATTTCTAATCTTACATGGCTAGTTATCAAACTGGTGAAGCATACACAAAGTTCTAAGAAGACACAACAGCAGGCAGGGGAGACAGCCTAATGCTCCTGCAATCAGATTCTTCTGTCTGAGGCTCTGAGGTCCCAGGTTCAATCCCCTGTACCTCCGTCAGCCAGAGCTGAGCAGATCTCTGGGGGAGGAGGAAGAAATAGTAAAATATAACAATGTAAATACAGCTGGAAAAAGACTGACAAAGAATAAAGGAGACAGTAGCTACCTTCAACCCTTGCTAGTCTTTTTTTTAAGTTATTCTTTATTAATTTCATGTGTGTGAGAGAGTTTCACAGCAGAGAGAAGTCAAAACACCAGCCAAGTGCCTGCAGAGTCAGGGATGGGGTCAGGGGTCTCTCTCAGCACAACAGGACCCTCTGGAACTATATATACCGTGCCACCGTCCACAGGACGCAAATGCTGCACGCCTCACGTCGAGAGTGTAGGACAGCGCTCACGGGATGGCTGGGAACAGAGTTCTTGTCTCGGCGTGGGACGAGTTGGTGGGGCTAGGCGCAAGGAACTGTGCGTGTGTCTGTGTGGGCGTGAGTGAGCGTGTGAGTGTGTGTGTGAGTGCGTGTGTGACTGTGTGAGTGTGTGTGTGTGTGAGAGTGTGTGTGTATGAGTGAGTGTGTGAGTGTGTGTGAGTGTGTTTGTGACTGTGTGAGTGTGTGTGTGTGTGTGAGTGTGTGAGTGTGTGTGTGTGTATGAGTGAGTGTGTGTATGAGTGAGTGTGTGTGTATGAGTGAGTGTGTGTGTGTGGATGTGATTGTGTGTGAGTGAGTGAGTGTGAGTGTGCGTGAGTGTGTGAATGTGTGTGTGTGAGTGTGTGAATGTGATTGTGTGTGAGTGTGATTGAGTGTGAGTGAGTGAATGTGTGTGTGAGTATGTATGAATGTGAGTGTGTGTGTATGAGTGAGTGTGTGTGAATGAGTGAGTGTGTGTGTATCTGTGTGTGAGTGTGTGCATGAGTATGAGAGTGTGTGTGTGTGAGTGTGTGTGAATGAATGTGAGTGTGTGAGTATGTGTGTGTGAGTGAGTGAATGTGTGTGTGAGGTGTGTATGAGAGTGTATGTGAGTGAGTGTGAGTGTGTATGAGTGCGTGAGTGAGTGTATGTGAGAGATCGGTTCTTCCTTTATCAATCGTATCCCATGCATACATCATACATTGTTCCACGTCATATGGGTTTATCTTTGATCATTCACTCTGTGGAAAAGGCAGCTCCCTGTGTTTTATAGCAAACAAAGAAGGAGAAGGAGGAGGAAGTGGAGGAGGAAAAGGAGGGGGAGAAGAAGGAGGAGGAGGAGAAGGAGGAGGAGAAGGAGGAGAAGGAGGAGAAAGAAGAGGAGGAGGAGGAAGAGGAGAAGAAGGAGGAGAAGGAGAGGGAGAAGAAGGAGATGTAGGAGGAGGAGGAAGAGGTAGAGGAGTAGAAGAAGAAAAAGAAAGAAATGAAGAAAAAAAGGAAGGAAGAAAGAAGAGAGAAAGAAAGAAAGAGGTGAAGAAAGAAAGAAAGCCACCTTCCCTTGCTTGCTCTTCAACAAATTTACAGGAACATGAATGAGAATTTCCTTCCAGAAAACTTCAAAGCCGTCACAGCTACTCTGCCCATCCATTGACCTAGAAAGAGTCTTTTTTTTTCCCCCTGCTTGATGTTTCAAAAAAGTAAAGATTAAAATAGAAAATGAATTTCCAAACTAGTGTGCATACTAATATGAGGCGCCCCCGACTCTCTAGATAGGAACGTCTCCTCCCACAATGCAAACTTTGTTTTTATCCATCCTTTCTTCAGTCTCAGACATGGGGAAAAAAAAAAAGTTATACTGTGATCCAGGAGTGGAAATCTGGAAAAACCAGAGTGCCCATGCATGAGAAATGGAGTCTGGCGAGCAGGCCAAACTCTGTGTACCTTCGAACAAGCCGCTGAGTGACAGAACAAAGAACAGGTTCAAGATTCCCCCCTGCTCTCACCAGAAAGTGTGCTCAGAGGCCGGCAGAACGGGCTTCACGGACGTCCTGGGGCAGACCTAAGCTACATATTCTGGGATTCAGCAGAGGATAGGAGGAAGGGCTCTCCTGGTGTAGGGACTTGCCTGGGCAAACTCCCCAGAGGGCCATGAATATGAATACTGCACCTAGAACTCATGGGACTTTTCCATAATTAGGTTGGAGGGAGGCGGCAGGCACCCGTGACCTTGCCCGTTCTGGGTCCTCTCTCCCTCTGTGGCTTTGTTCCTGATGTTCCTGATGTACTGGAAACAATCTCCCTTTCTACTGGCCTAGCTGATACTTAATCACTCTTGAGATGTTTAGAGGAATTCCACCAAGTCTGAGTTAGGCACCACTCCTATGAAAGAGCTTTTGTGAAATCCTCGTTGAGGACACTTGAGCAAGGAATTGAAATTGCTTTGTGACTTGCCCATCTCCTCAACCATAATCGAACTTCTCAGAGGGGCTGGGCTACATTCACTGCTTCTCACCCACGCTTAGCGGAGTCTTGAGGTGTGTGTCAAGTTCTTAATGACATAAGAGATTTTTCCAAAGGAGGCAGGGGGCTGGGGGAGCAGTGTACCTGTTAGAACACTCACATTGAAAATGAAGGGAGCCAATGAAGGAGCAAAGAAGTAAATGATGAGGTTTCTTTCCTTCCTTCTAAACACTAGGGAGCTACTATAACACCATCAAGACTCATTTCCTTTTCTAAAAATTATTATTATTATTATTATTATTACTTTAATGATGATCGACAAGACCATAGGATAAGAGGGGTACAATTCCACATAATTCCCACCACCAGAGTGCCATATCCCATCCCCTCCCTTGGAAGCTTCCCTAAGCTTTATCCCTCTGGGAGCATGGGCCAGGATCATTATGGGGTGCTGACAGTGGGCGGTCTGGCTGCTGCAAATGCTTCTCTGCTGGACATGGACATTAACAGGTTGATCCCTATTCCCAGCCTGCGAAACTTATTTTCTATCCAGTCTATACTTTGCTTCAAATCACACGTCACCATGTTCTTTCCCTCCATCAGAGGAATCGGGTATTTATTTAAAATGCCAACTCATCAAAGGCTTATTTGAAGCAAAATGGACCCAGTGAAACAAAGATAGGTTACTGGATTCCTTGGTCTTGTCCTCATGGTTCTCCTTCTTGTTCTTTTTAGGAAAAGGCTCTGGCTGGTTTTAAAATATGTGGGGGAAGGGGTGAGGAACAAAGCAAGAAGTGTACAGGGCATTCATCTCATCTGCTATTTAAAATTAAGAGAAACATGTTCAGCGGGGAAGCAATGACAGAAGCCAGACCTTCCACCTTCTGCAACCCACAATGACCCTGGGTCCATGCTCCCAGAGGGATAGAGAATGGGAAAGCTATCAGGGGAGGGGGTGGGATATGGAGATTGGGTGGTGGGAATTGTGTGGAGTTGGACCCCTCCTACCCTATGGTTTTGTTCATTAATCCTTTCTTAAATAAAAAATAAAATAAAATAAAAAAAGAATTGTTGAGACAGGAACCACAAAAAAAAAAAAAAAAATTAAGAGAAACTGCCAAGTATCTAAAAGTCCTACAGGTGCTTTGCATTTTCCAGGTCGGATCGGAGATGAGAAATCTACATCTGGCTAGTAGTAAGGAAAACAAGAAAGAATGAGTTTGTACAAAGAAAAGAAATAGAAGAGGCCTTGGCAAAATGATGCTTCTAACCTCTAAAATGCTCCACTTGGGCATGAACAGAAGAAAGACTGGACTGACATAGAAGAATTCTCCAATATTGAAGAGCAGAGCTGACGTGACGTCTTCTAGAACTGGAAGACATCAACTTGAAATTAAGAAATGGGAAATGATTGTCTTCCTTGGGTAGTCGGTAGAGTACGTTGTCCAACCTCCCTTCAGAGAATGGAACATTTGCTACCATCGTTGATCCACATGGAGGGCCAGGTCCTGTAGGGGCCCACAAGGGGGTCCATTATGTTGTTCCTGATGGAGATGATCAGTGACAGTGGAGAGAGGGATCTGTAAGAGGTCTAGGCCCATCATGTCTGTGTGGGAAGCTCAGGACTCCCTGACTAGGGCCCCAGGTGATAAGGTGGCCTGATGGTCACTATAGAGTCATCATTAAAGTCTGCCAGTCTCTTGCCCTTATCCAGCTTTTGTAGTCCTTACTTTGTCTGACAAGGTAAGCTTTGGAGTGACTGAGGGAAAGGAGGGTATCCAGGTCTAAGCAGAAACTATCTTATTAGGTCCTTTAAGGTGTCTGTTTAGGTCTTTCTACTTGCTTGCTTCATTTATTGACTCACTGCAAATTATTGTGTGCTTTTGCTGTAAGGTCTATGTTTTCCCCTAACTTATGGATACATGTACATATGCCCTATCTCATGGGCCCTGGTATGAATCTAGGTTTTTGAGGTTTTGTTAAGAAGTGAGGCACCTGAAATGGAATGAAGGAGTCCTAGGAGCTAGGAAAGGTATCACAAATCTTCATCTGCAAAATTCTTGCCTTTAGGTTCATGATTAGTCAAAAATTTGTTCTGCTTTATATCTTAACTCTTTTTCAGCCACCAGGTTCCAGACACTATCATGATGCCAACCTGACTTCCTTGGTCAGATGACCCCACCAATGTGTCCTGGAGCTCCGCTTCCCCAGAGGCCCACCCCACTAGGGAAAGAGAGAGGCAGGCTGGGAGTATGGATCCACCTGTCAACGCCCATGTTCAGCGGGGAAGCAATTACAGAAGCCAGACCTTCCACCTTCTGTACCTCATAATGACCCTGGGTCCATACTGCCAGAAGGATGAAGAATAAGGACACTTTCAAGGGCGGGGATGGGATCTGGAGTTCTGGTGGTGGGAACTGTGTGAAATTGTACCCCTCTTATCCTATGGTCTTGTCAATATTTCCATTTTATAAATAAAAATAAAGAAAAATAGAAAAGGGAATCTTCTAATAAAGAGGATGGGATATGGAACTCTGGTGGTGGTGGGAATTATATGGAATTGTACCCCTCTTATCCTACAATTTTATGGATCATTATTAAATCACTCATGAAAAAAACTGGTGGAAAAACAAAGAACTCTCCATGTTTAATTGTCTGCAAGGGTCGTACATAAGGAGTTGTCTGTGGAGAACGACATTGTGAACTGGCCATGGGTAACAGAATCCTCTGGGCTTGCTAGGCTATTGGCCACTAAGGTCAATGAGTGCGGATGGGCTCAGCCCTCCTCAGATGCTCACTTCCCTGGAACGTGCTCGGTCAGTGACGGTCTCCCAATAACAAAGGAGCAAACGGACGAAGTCAAGACTTTCTGAATGGCGTGCTCCTGTACCGTGTGGGTTCTTGCTGAACTTCACCCGCACGCACGGAGCTACCCTGAATGAAGACAGCCTCCCATCGGAGAAAGGGGCATACAGTCTGCTCCCGGACCATGAAGCTACTTGGGGCAGAAAGTCAGATGAGCAGCGCTGTCTGCGTGCCCCGTGAGGATGGGGGCGCCGCCGCCACCACCCACTAGTCTGCTTGGTGAGCTAGAGGTTGTGTCATTCAGGAATCTGACAGGAGAGGAGTGGGCTTCCCAGGCCTAGAAAACTCCTGAGCCCCCTTGGAGTGTCTCTGCTGTGAGACCAGGCTCAAGCTCTCCCCTGGTTCAGCCAGTCTTTCCCACACCGGGAAGCACGTAGCTCTGATCTGAGTGCTTCCCTTTCTGAAGGATGACGTGATGGGAGAGGGGTCATTCTGCAGTTTCCTAACATCTGGGTAAATACAGATGACAGGTCAAAAGGCCTTCAGGGTAACCGAGGCTTTATCTGATACCCCTAAATTATTCCTACTTCTGTGTGTGTGTGGGTTGGGGGGGAAGGGGCAGGTCAGGATTTGGAGAGGAGACCGAGAATCTGATGTGATGACTGCAGCTGGAGATAACAAGTCTGATATCTGTAGAGAGAGCATTCAACTGTGCGTTCCCCCAAGATGTTTACACCTGACCTAGTTGCGAGCACGCAGAACCAATAAATAAGAGGGGTGGTGAGCCCGCAGGAGAGGTGAGGCAGACACACTTGGGAGATTCAGCCGCAGCTCACGCGAGCTGTGTGAGTGAATCTAATATCCCTGGCATCCAGAGATCCCCGAGCACAGTTTCCTAGTAGCTGGCCTCCTTGTTTTCTGTAAAATTCAGATCAGAGGGGCCAGGTGGTGGCACACTGGGTTAAGTGCACACATTACAATGCACGAGGAACTGGGTTCACGCTCTTTACCACACCTGCCGGGGAAAGCTTCATGAGTGGTAAAATTGTGCAGCAGGAATCTCTCTCTCTCCTTTATCTTGCATTTTCCTTCTCAAATTTTCTCCAGCTCTATCCAAAAGTGTGTGTGTGTGTGTGTGTGTGTGTGTGTTAAATTGAAATCAGAGTCCTTTGATGAGGACATTAAAAAAAAAAATTTATTTATAAAAAGGAAACATTGACTAAACCATAGGATAAGAGGGGTACAACTCCACACAGTTCCCACCACCAGACCTCTGTATCCCATCCCATCCATTCCCTGATAGCTTCCCTATTCTTTTAATTTTTAAATTACTTTTTTATAAAGACAATTTTTTTGCCTCCAGGGTTATTACTGGGGCTCAGTGTCTGCACTACGAATCCACTGCTCCTGGAGGCCATTTTCCCTATTTTGTTGCCCTTGTTGCACTTGTTGTAGTTGTTATTGTCATAGCTGGTGTTGTTATTGGATAGGACAGAAAGAAATGGAGAGAGGTGGGGAAGACAGAGAGGGGGAGAGAAAGACAGACACCTGCAGACCTGCTTCACCCCTTGCAAAGTGACTCTCTGCAGGTGGGGAGCCGGGGGCTCGAACTGGGATCCTTACGCGGGTGCTTGCGCTTTGTGCCACGTGCACTTAACCCGCTGTGCTACCTCCCGACTCCCAGCTTTCCTGTTCTCTATCCCTCTGGGAGTATGGACCCAGGGTCATTGTGGGGTGCAGAAGGTGGAAGGTCTGGCTTCGTAATTGCTTCCCCACTAAACATGGGCGTTGACAGGTGGATCCGTACTCCCAGCCTGGAGGACATTTTTTAACTGATTTAATAATGACAGACAAGACCATAGGAATAGAGGGGTACAATTCCACAGAATTCCCACCAGAGTTCCGTATCCCATCCCCTACTGGATGCTTTCCTGTTCCTTCTTTCTTATTTTTTTATTGCCAGGTTTGTTGCTGGGGCTCAGTGCCTGTACTACCAATCTACTGCAGCCACTTTTTCCTCTTTTTTCTTTTCCTTTCTGTTTTTGCTAGATAGGACAGGTAGAGATTGAGAAGGGAGACGGATGTAGAAAGGGAGAGAGACAAAGAGACACTGGCAGAACTGCTTGAACCTGCGTCCTTGTGTGTGGTAACATGTGCGCTCAGCCATGCTGGACACACTACACCTGGTGTAGACCTGTGACTCCTCGGCTTCCACAACGGTTTAAAACCCAAGACCTGAACAGGGTGAATCTCTAACCCTCTGCGACGTGACCCAGGCACCTCGACAAAGGAGGATTTAACAAATTCCTCCAGGGAATAGAGCTGTAAGGGTGCGCAAGGCGGAAGGGAAAACACAGGACCTCCTTGCCATCTTTCTATTGCTGCAGACCTCAGCGGCCTCGGCTTGACAGTTAGCTTGTGAAAAGGCCTCCCACATCTCCCCTTTTCTGCTTTGCTAATTTTCCAGTCTGCATTCTGCGGAGGGCCAGGAGACAAAGACACCAGGAGTCAGGTTGACCACTGGCCTCCGCCCCGAGGAGGCATTCACTTTCCTAATAAACATCTCGGCTGGCTCTGTCAGGCAGCGCTGTGTTTACATAGGGAGCCCAGCAGCTTCTTTTAAGTCCTGCTTCTTTTAAGATGTGGCTGAATTCCAGAAGGAATCTTATCGGGACCCACCGGAATCCTCCACCTGTCTTTGCCTTTCAGTTTTGTATTTTCAGACGAATTGCTTCTTTTCCTACACATTCTTAAAACCTCCTAAGAAACATCTTTCCCAATTCACTCAGTAAGTGCCTCCTCTCTCTGTTATCCTACAGTGAATTCATGTCTTTCCTCTTCTTTATTTGCTGCCCTGGTTATCTGGAACCAGGGACGTGAGCTCTGACCTTCCATCTTGTCCCGCTGCCTCAGAACTGAAAGCAGAAACACCAGCCTCGAATACTCTAGATTTTGAAGATCTCGTTTTTGGCTGAGATAAAGCTGGGATTGGGGTGGAGATGAACACTAATTATCATTACTGTTATAAAATTATAACTATTTCACTGCAGATTCAAGCACCTGGGGGAAATATGAACCAGAAAGGGGGCAGGGAGATATCTATTCAGATATTCTCGTATTTATTTATTTTTTTCCTTTAAAAAATTTATTTATTCCCTTTTGTTGGCCTTGTTGCTTTATTGCTGTAGTTATTATTGTTGTTGTTATTGTTGTTGGATAGGACAGAGAGAAATGGAGAGAGGAGGGGAAGACAGAGAGGGGGAGAGAAAGACAGACACCTGCAGACCTGCTTCACCACCTGTGAAGCGACTTCCCTGCAGGTGGAGAGCCGGGGTTCGAACCAGGATCCTTTTTCTGGTCCTTGTGCTTTGTGCCACGTGCGCTTAACCCGCTGTGCTACAGCCCGACTCCCTAAAACACTCTTTGACTATGCATCCCAGCTCTGTTCTTAGAGACCCTGTTCTAGTCTCTGTGATGTGTCTCTTTGGCACCAGAAAGGAGCTTCACAGCCTGAATGTCCATCCACAGATGCCTGACTGAAGAAGTGATGGGATGTTGATTCCATGGAATACTACTCTGCAGTCAAAAAAGATAATATTGAACCCTTTGGGACAAAATGGTTGGGACGAGAGGTGATTATGCTTAATGAAATAAGTCAAGAGATGAAAGACAACAACCACACGGTTTCACTCCTGTGTGCAATCTAGACATCTGATTTACAAGAACTTGCCAAAAAAAAAAAAAAAGCAAACAAAACAGAAGCAAGTCAACTGCAAGACTTGTGAGAACTCTGGTGGTGATCTGTGGGAGGTGGGAGGTGGGAGGATGGAGACCCAGAACTTTGGTGCTGGGTGTGGTGTGGACCTGTACACTGTCATCTTACGATCTTGTGACATACTATTAATCACAAATTAAAAAAAAAATATATATATATATATATATATAGAGAGAGAGAGAGAGAAAGATTTTAAGCTTAAGCTCATGGAGAGAGCTTGCGAGTCACCTCTTGGGACTGACTTTATCACAGCCAAGTCACACAGCTTCTTTTGTTTTTAAATATATTTATTTATTTTCTCTTTGGTTGCCCTTGTTTTTTTATTGTTGTGGTAGTTGTTGTTGTTATTGATGTCATCGTTGTTGGATAGGACAGAGAGAAATGGAGAGAAGAGGGGAAGACAGAGAGGGGGAGAGAAAGACAGACACCTGCAGACCTGCTTCACCGCCTGTGAAGCGACTCCCCTGCAGGTGGGGAGCTGGGGGCTCGAACCAGGATCCTTACGCCGGTCCTTGTGCTTTGAACCACGTGTGCTTAACCCGCTGTGCTACCGCTAGACTCCCAAGTCACACAGCTTCTTTTTACAACTTTGGAAAGTTCATTTTTCCAAAGGGTGATCTTCACACCATTAAAAATGAGAATATTTGGGGATTAGGGTGGTAGCGCAGCAGGTTAAGCGCACATGGCACTAAGCGCAAAGACTGGCATAAGGATCCCGGTTGGAGCCCCCGGCTCCCCACCTGCAGGGGAGTCGCTTCACAGGTGGTGAAGCAGGTCTGCAGGTGTCTGTCTTTCTCTCCCCCTCTCTGTCTTCCCCTCCTCTCTCCATTTCTCTCTGTCCTATCCAACAACAACGACATCAACAACAACAATAGCTACAACAATAAGACAACAAGGGCAACAAAAGGGAAAATAAATAAATATATATATAAGAAAAACTATTAGCAGATTTCTTCTTATTTAAGCAAGTGCTAAGGAGATATGCCCATGTCTTGGGTGGCGGTGGGGAAATGTACTATGTGAGCCCATTCAGTCAGCCGCAGATGAGGACCAGCTTTCATGAGAGCCCCTGGCGACCAGCCCCCACCTTCTGTCTGCACAGCATTCATAGCAGCAAGGTGCCAAAGCACCTGCCACTGCATCAGAGCTAGGATGCTGATCCCTTTTGGTGGGCAGGATGGAAGGAAGGGGCTCTGACAGGCCAATGAACATCCAAAGTCACTTCCCCCACACACATTTAATCAAGATTCAAACCCAGATATACAGGGCTCTGGAAGCTCTTGGCCTTTCTACTACAGAAGAGCCACTCACAGCAGAAAACAGCAGAGAGCAGAGGAACAGACATCAGAGGGGACTTGATCACAAGGCCACAAACACACAGAGACACCCCCTGCCAGCTGAGATTGCTCCTGCCCTCAGCACCTCACACAGACCCGAGGCAGCTCATTCAACACAGCGCTGGTGGTGGCGTGCGGGGGCTGGAGAGAAAGAAGACAGATTTCTATGTACTGGCCGTCCAGCTGACTAGCTTGATGATGTCATTGTTGTTGGATAGGACAGAGAGAAATGGAGACAGGAGGGGAAGACAGAGAGGGGGAGAGAAAGACAGACACCTGCAGACCTGCTTCACCGCCTGTGAAGCGACTCCCCTGCAGGTGGGGAGCCGCCGGGGGCTTGAACCGGGATCCTTATGCCGGTCCCTGCGCTTTGCACCACCTGCGCTTAACCCGCTGCGCTACCGCCTGACTCCCGCGTTTTTCTTTTTTAAGCCTTTTTAAAGCTATCTTTATTTATTTATTGGATAGAGACAGGTAGAAATGGAGCGGGAAGATTAAATGGAAAAAGGAGGCTCTCTTCAATAAATGGTGCTGGGAAAACTGGGTTGAAACATGCAGAAGAATGAAATTGAACCACTTTATCTCACCAGAAACAAAAATCAACTCCAAATGGATCAAAGACCTAGATGTCAGACCAGAAACAATCAAATACTTAGAGGAAAACATTGGTAAAACACTTTCCCACCTACACCTCAAGGACATCTTTGATGAATCAAACCCAATTGCAAGGAAGACTAAAGCAGAAACAAACCAATGGGACTACATCAAATTGAAAAGCTTCTGCACATCCAAAGAAACTATTAAACAAACAGAGACCCCTCACAGAATGGGAGAAGATCTTCACATGCCAGACATCAGACAAGAAACTAATCACCAAAATATATAAAGAGCTCAGCAAACTTAGCACCAAAAAAGCAAATGACCCCATCCAAAAATGGGCAGAGGAAATGAACAAAACATTCACCTCAGAGGAGATCCAAAAGGCTAACAAACATATGAAAAACTGCTCTAGGTCACTGATTGTCAGAGAAATGCAAATTAAGACAACACTAAGATACCACCTCACTCCTGTAAGAATGGCATACATCAAAAAGGACAGCAGCAACAAATGCTGGAGAGGATGTGGGGATAGAGGAACCCTTTTACATTGCTGGTGGGAATGTAAATTGGTACAGCCTCTGTGGAGAGCAGTCTGGGAAACTCTCAGAAGGCTAGACATGGACCTTCCATATGATCCAGTAATTCCTCTCCTGGGGATATACCCCAAGGACTCCATAACACCCAACCAAAAAGAGGTGTGTACTCCTATGTTCATAGCAGCACAATTCTAAAACCTGGAAGCAACCCAGGTGCCCAACAACAGATGAGTGGCTGAGAAAGCTGTGGTATATATACACAATGGAATACTATGCAGCTATCAAAAACAATGAACCCACCTTCTCTGACCCATCTTGGACAGAGCTAGAAGGAATTATGTTAAGTGAACTAAGTCAGAAAGATAAAGATGAGTATGGGATGATCCCACTCATCAACAGAAGTTGAGTAAGAATATCTGAAAGGGAAACTAAAAGCAGGACCTGATCAAATTGTAAGTAGGGCACCAAAGTAAAAACCCAGTGGTGAGGGGTAGACATGCAGCTTCCTGGGCCAGTGGGGGGTGGGAGTGGGCGGGAGGGATGGGTCACAGTCCTTTGGTGGTGGGAATGGTGTTTATGTACACTCCTAGCAAAATGTAGACATATAAATCAGTAGTTAATTAATATGAGAGGGGGAAAATCAATTGTATGTCTCAAAGTTTCTCAAAACACAAACTGAATCCTTTTAATATATAGGCTGTGTATTTGATACGTGGACTCTCTCAAAAGCCTAGACCAAGTAGATCAGAAGCATCCAATAGCACAGCTATATACAAGATACTGGATACTGTACAGCAAACTATAACAAAAGGACTTTTCAAAGTTAACCCAATTAACAAATAATGCAATGATAACATTAACTATCGATTGTCTTTTTGAACCCTAAGACAGCAGGAACCTCACATCTCCACTATAGAGCCCCTACTTCCCCCAGTCCTGGAACCCTTGGATAGGGCCCACTTTCCCGTATGCCTCTCACAATCCAAACCAAATAATATTGCATCCGCCGATCACAACCTAACCAACGCAACGATTGCCACCTCAACATGCTTCACCTCAGACTGTCCAGAGACTTCATGTGTGGAATGAAAACCCTTCAGCTCCATTACTTGGGTGAGACCTTTCCTTTTATAGTACACTCTAATTTCATCTCAGGTAGTTCACTTTCTAACAAAGTCTCATAACCTAGATATACACCAGTTTCTGTGAGAGAGAGCTTATGTGCACACGTATCCCTAAACTACTGCAAAATATATACCTGAAAGCAGTAGTACACTAGAGTTTGCAGTGAGTACCTCCCTAACACCTTCTCTCCACTATTCCAAGCTTGGGATCCATGATTGCTCAACAAATTGTTTAGCTTCGTATGTTGACTCTCTTTTCAATCACCAGGTTCCAGATGCAACCAGGATGCTGGCCAGGCTTCCCTGGACTGAAGACCCCACCAATATGTCCTGGAGCTCAGCTTCCCCAGAGACCCACCCTACTAGGGAAAGAGAGAGGCAGACTGGGAGTATGGACCGACCAGTCAACGCCCATGTTCAGCGGGGAAGCAATTACAGAAGCCAGACCTTCTACCTTCTGCAACCTTCAATGACCCTGGGTCCATGCTCCCAGAGGGCTAGAGAATGGGAAAGCTATCATGGGAGGGGGTGGGTTATGGAGATTGGGTGGTGGGAATTGTGTGGAGTTGTACCCCTCCTACCTTATGTTTGTGTTCATTAATCCTTTCTTAAATAAAAAATTTAAAAAAAAAAGAAATGGAGTGGGAAGGGGGTGATAGAGAGGGAGAGAGACAGAGAGACGCCTGCAGCTCTGCTTCACCACTTGCGAAGCTTCCCCCCTGCAGGTGGGGACCAGGGGCTCACGCACCTGGGTCCTCGTACAATGTAACAGTTGTGCTCAACCAGGGGCACCACCACCCGACCCCTATCTGTTCATTTTTCAGTCTATGTCATATATGTATCAACTCCCCTTTCCCTCTCAATTTCTCTGTCTCTATCCAATAAATTAAATGAAAAGGCAATCAACTCAAAGGATATTAAAATAATAATCCCCTGCACCTACAGGCACTCCGACAGTCCTGCTTCTTTCATGGAGTTCCCTTTCCTTACATTTCAATCTTCCCAATGCCCCAGTCCTCTCTGGAACAGAGAGCAGAGCACACACCTTCATGCCTGCAGACAAAATGCTAAACATGGAGTTGGTGCTTCCGGACTAGAAGTGACAGCAAGATGCTGAGATGGCGGCACTGCCTCTGTCTCTCTAGAAGAGGCGAAACGCAGGCTTCAGAACATACACCTGTTAATTTTTACACGAAGCATCCCTATTTTCTACATTAGAGTCAGGCTCTTGGATACATGGGGTAGTGTATAGGGTACTTGGTACAGATGTACATGTACAAACATGTACATAAACAAGGGGCAATTATATAACTCAAAGTAATAGTATTCACTAGCCCTTGATGATTAGACTTAGACCAAACAGACCTGGAACCCTAGTTGTAGTTGTCTAAAGAAGGCATCATAAATTCGCTATAATCTATTAGACTTAGAACAAATTAGCTTAGCAATATAATAGAAAGGCCCAAAGAAGGCAGAGCCTAAAAACCTAATTCTGGTTGGGTTTGACAAACGACACTCAATGCTTAAACAACTGGGAGAAAGTCTAAGGTCATCAGACAAAGAGAAGATCACAAAAGTAGAATAAAGGCAAGAGACTGGTGCATTTCAAAATGGCCTTTTTTGCCTACTAGCTATCTACAAATGGAGGACCCCCCACACACACACTCTTCATCTGCACTATTCCAGCCTTTAGGTCCATGACTGGTCAACAATTTGTTTGGCTTTGTATGTTAACTCTCTTGTCAACAACCAGGTTCCAGATGCCAGCAGGATGCAACCAGACTTCCTTGGACAAACAAACCCACAAATGCTTCCCCAGAGCCCTGCCCCACTAGGGAAAGAGAGAGACAGGCTGGGAGTATGGATCCACCTGTCAACACCCATGTTCAGTGGGGAAGCAATTACAGAAGCCAGACCTTCCACCTTTTGCGTCCCACAATGACCTTGGGTCCATACTCCCAGAGGGATAGAGAATAGGAAAGCTGTCAGGGGAGGGGAGGGGATACGGAGTTCTGGTGGTGGGAATTGCGTGGAGTTGTACCCCTCTTATCCTATGGTTTTGTCAATGTTTCCTTTTTATATATATTCAAAAAAAAATTAAAGGCCCTTTTGTTCAATATCACACCACCTCACCATCTGGGACCCTAGTCAGGGAATCCTTGGATTCCCACACAAACATGATGGGCCTAGACCTCTAATGGACCCCTCTCTGTACCACCCCTGGCCACTTCTACCAGGAATGTCATTACAAGTCCTCCTGTGGGCTCTCAGGACCTCACCCTCACAAAGAGCAGCCATGGCCGGGACTGCCCCAGTCTCTGAAGGGAGGCTGGGGTCTCCTGCCCTGCCACTCGAGAAAGATGGGTCCTGAAGTGAGTGCAGCCTGCAGTGTTCCCAGCTGTGACCATGAGCTTCAAGCTCAGACCAGCAGGGGCTTATGGGTGACACAAGATAAATATATCTATCTGGCGATAAATATATAAATATAAATATAAATAGGCCACAGTTCAGGTGGATAGAGGTAAATAGTTAATTCTAGCGACAGAATTTTTTCAAGAACGGGAGCTACTCTCTGTCCTAATCTAGTCCTTTTCTCTACTCTGACACTATTTTCTCTGACAATATTTTTATCCAACTTCATGCTAGCTATCAAACTCAAGCAAAAACTATCATAGTCATGATCCCCTAGAAACATGCCTAAAATGGATTTCTAAGTTTTCTTCCACCCTAAGAGCCCCAAACTCATCTGCCCTGTTCCTACTTTTTGGCTCCTGTGCTTTAACCATTTAGTCTGACTTTATGTCCTGCCACTTTCCAGAGACACCAAGTTACAGATGCTACCATGACGCCATCCTGACTTCCCTGGGCAGACGCCCTCACCCATGTGTCCTGGAGCCTCCCCTCCCCAGAGCCCTGCCCCACTAGGGACAGACAGACACAGGCTGGGGGTGTGGGGTCCACCTGCCAACACCCATGTCCAGTGGAGAAGCAATGACAGAAGCCACAACTCCCACCTTCTGCTCCCCTAAAACAACTTTAATCCATATTCCCATAGGAGGAAAAGGATAAGAAGGCTCTGAACTTCCGCTCCATCAGGTCCCAGAGAGAGGAGACAGAAAAGAAACAAATATTTGGATGTAGTAACAGGGTTATATGTGGCTTGGAAGAGAAGAGAGGATGGGACCTAGAAAAAAAGGGGGCAGTTACATACAAATATAGATGGACAGTTGGAGAGGCGATAGTCAACCCAAGTCTGCAACCTTGGGAGAATTGTGGTGGTTTGCATTGGAGGGACTGGAGATTCAGAACTCTGGTGGTGGGAGGGAATGGGGTGGAATTATACCTCTGTTGACACATAATTTTGTAAATCAATAACAAATCGCTAATAAAATAACTTTTCAAAAAAATTAAAAGAGAGAGAGAGAGGTCTCTGAAGTTTCTCTGGTGTCAAGGCATTCCCTTGTGGTGCTAGGCCTTGTGTGTGGTAAGACCCACACCCTACCCAGTGAAGGATCTGGGGTCCTTCCAGTACTCCTGGACTTTTCTGGAGGTCTGTGTCTGCACAATTCCAGTGCTCTTAGCAGACTCCCCCTCCCCCTTTCTTTTCTGAGTAGAAAGGGGGAAGAAAGGAGGGAGAGATACAGAGAGAGATCATTCCCCACCCCTTAGGAAGAGCACACTTTGCACAGTGCTCCCATGAGGCACTCGGGGCTCAAGGACAAGCTCCCATTTATGGAAAAGTAGGTTCTCTGTTGGGCGTGCTATCTCCCCGCTCCCCATCTTCAGATATGTCCCTCAAACAAAAAGACTGCAGACTTCTCAGCATCGATTTCTTATTTGCCTCAGGCAGGAGAATCCAGAGGAAGCTCAGCGATGGGATTCGGGAGATAAAAAATCAATATCGTGAAAGGAAAGAGATTGATCTGATGAGACCGATCATTGAGCATTTGCTGTTGCCGGACTATTTAGCAGAGATATGATGCTATCAACGTGAGCCCACGTAGCAAAGCAATTAAGAGTGCTGTATCTGAGGTAAGACTGCCAAGGCACTGACTGACGCCCAGTGCCTCTTTGGAACTCTGTAAGAGGAGGCTAAAAAGACCACTTACCTCATATCACACCGGGGCACACTGTAAGGTCTGTGAGGAAAAAGTGTCACAGTCTCTGGGATTCTCAAATAAGAATTGTGGAAATACAAATCATTCTGGATATCTTGGAAGAGTTCAGAAAAAAGGAAGAGAGTGGAGAGAGAGATTTTTCTATGGAGAAATAAGGGAAGAATCATGGGGGGGGGGGAATCTCTACAGAAACCTTGCAAACAAGTAAAGAAAGATTTAAAGGGTTAAAAGAAAAAATACTGGGGCCGGGTGGTGGCACACCCGGCTGAGTGCACATGTTATAATGCATAAGGAGCCAGGTTCAAGCCCCCAGTCCCCACCTGCAGGGGGAAACCTTTGCAAGTGGTGAAGCAGGGCTGCAGGTGTCTCTCTGTCTCTCTCCCTCTCTATCTCCCCCCTTCTCTCCCAATACCTGGCTGTCGCGATCCAATAAATTAAGATAATAAAAAAATTAAAAATAAAATTAAAAAGGAAAAATATTACAACTTGAAATTCTCTACTCGGTAAAATTATTCTTCAAAAGTGAAGAAGGTTGAGCTAAATATGGATAAACATGAATCTTGAGTCAGACCCATGTGGTATATAAATATATACGACTCAGCTGTGAAGAAAGATGGAGTCACCTTCTTTCCCCCCTCTTGGATGGAGCTGGAAGGCTTCCTGTGAAGTGAGATCAGCCAGAAAGAGGAGGATGAAGATGGGATGATCTCACTCAAGGACAGAAGTGGAGACATCAGAACAGAAGGGGAGACACTAAGCAGAACTCGGACTGGGTTTGGTGTCTTGATGGGGAGATGCTATAAACAACTTTATAAGAATTAAAATTTTAATCTAGAAATATTGCGCATATACAAACTACTGCATTTTACTGTTGAAAGTAAACCATTAATCCTCCTCAAGAAAGAAAAAAAAAGAAAATTTAATTTAGAACAAGAGGAAAAAAGTTTTCAAAACAGTCGAAAGAAATGGAAAAAGTGAATAGTGCTAAATCTATTCAACAAATTTAAAAAATGGAAATATAAATTCTCCTGACAATATATAAAAATGTAAGAACCAAAAACAGTAATCTGCCCCCCCCAATATTTTAAGAAGAATAACCATGGATCAAATGAGTCTAGATAAATAAATAACAAAAATGAAGTCACACTTATCAAATCACAATTTTTTTCAACTGGGTTATGGCTGAGACTCAGTGTTTGCACAACCAATTCGAACTCTCTTGAAGATCTTTTTCTTCTTCTTCTTCTCCTCCTTCTCTTCCTCCTCCTCCTCCTCCTCCTCCTTCTTCTTCTTCTTTTGTTTTCTCTTCTGTCTTTCTTTTGACAGACAGATTTTTAAAAAAATATTGTATTTATTTATTGGATAGATACAGCCAGAAATCAAGAGGAAGGGGGAAAGGGGGAGAGGGAGAGGAGGAGAGAGAGAGAGAGAGACCTTCAGACCTGCTTCACCACTTGTAAAACTTTCCCCCTGCAGATGGGGACCAGGGGCTTGAACCTGGGTCCTTGTGTGCTGCAATGTGTGCGCTCAAGCAGGTGAGCCACCACCCGGCCTCGACAAAGAGAAACTGAGAGGAAGAAGCAAGTAAAGATGGAGAGAGAAAAAAGACACTTGCAGCAAGCAGAGCTTCAGTGCTCAAGAAGCTTCCTACTTCTAAGTGGGGCCTAGGGGCTTGAACTCGGGTCCTTAAGCATGGTGGTATGTGTGTGCTCTACCAGCTTGGCCCACCCGAATGACATTTTTAAAAATTCAATGAATTCTCCATACCATTTCTTAATCAGTTTTGTTTTATAAGATGGGGATTTTTAAGTGACTATTTTTCATAAGTAGAATCTACACCTGAAAAAATGATAAAATTAAATTAAAATGTATAAAAAATACAACACAGTTGGATTTATCCCAGAAAGCATGGTTGCTTCAATACTCTAAAATTAAGGTAATTCACCACATTAAGAGAAAAAAAGGGGGGGGGGGAGGGGGAAATTAGATGCAGGAAAAGCAGGTGAAATCATTAAGAACCATGATTAAAATATTCAAGCAAACTATAATTAAAAGAAACTTACTTGCGTAATATAGGGTATTTATAAAATATTATTTACAGCCAACATCACATTTAATGCTCTAGTATTAAAAGCTTTCCCTCCAGGATTGGATATGAGATAAGATGAACTCTATTAATATTCATGCCCATTTCATTCATTTATATCATCACACTGAAGGTCCCTGCTTGCACAATGAAGAGAGAAAAAATAAAAGCTCAAGGAAGAAAGGAGAAAGGGAGGGACTGAAAGAGAGAAAAAGGAACAAAAATGTGCAGAAGTGGGAGATCAAAAGGTCCAGCCCGTCACTTTTTACGTGATCATACATAAAACATTTCAAAGTACGCACAGGTAGGGGCCAGGCAATGGCATACTCATTTAAGCGCACATGGTGCTAAAAGCAAGGACACTCACAAGGACCTGGGTTTGAGTCCCCCGGCTCCCCACCTGCAGGGGAGTCGCTTCACAGGTGGTGAAGCAGGTCTGCAGGTGTCTGTCTGTCTCTCCCCCCTCTCTGTCTTCCCCTCCTCTCTCCATTTCTCTCTGTCTTAGCCAAGGGGGGGGGGGGATGGCTGCCAGGAGCCGTGGATTCATAGTGTCAGCACCCTGGAGGCAAAATAAATAAATACACAATCTGTACAGATATAATGTTAAAAATAAAAAAAGAGACTAGCTCAATGTCTATACAGAAGGGCCATATTTAAAAGTACACTCATTTCATATGAAATTATGTGAATGATTTATATGAAAGACATATTAGTTGACAGCTGTGCCATAGTTTGGCATTAGAACAAGCAACATCTGGGGGTCAGGCGGTAGTGCAGCAGGTTAAGGGCATGTGGCGTAAAGCGCAAGGACTGGAGTAAGGATCTGGGTTCGAGCCCCCGGCTCCCCACCTGCAGGGGAGTCGCTTCACAGACGGTGAAGCAGGTCTGCAGGTGTCTGTCTTTCTCTCCCCCTCTCTGTCTTCCCCTCCTCTCTCCATTTCTCTCTGTCCTATCCAAACAATGAATGACATCAACAACAACAATAATGACCACAACAAGGCTACAACAACAAGGGCAGCAAAAAAAAAGGGGGGGGAGAACAAGCAATATCTACAGACCCATGTATTCTGCCAATTAGTTTATCTATTTGATGGAACTCCAAGATAAGTGCCAATAGGTATCTTTGTAAAATACTGGACAAGATAGTTGAGTATTAACAGAAATGCAGAAGTCACCCATAACCAAAACAATTTTGCAGAAGAAGAGTTGGAAGGCTGGGAAGCTTGCTACATGTCTTCCAGGAGAAAGGCAATAGCTCTTAGGTCATGGTGGGGGACGCCCCACTCTCTGCAGGGAGGCGGGTCAGCCTGCTCTGCCCCTCGAGGAAGACAGGTCCTGACATGAGAGCAGCCTAGAAGGTTCCAGCTGTGACCATGGGCTGTGAGCTCAGACTGACGGGGACTCAGAGGCCACACAGGCTCCTGTGCTGAATGTGAACAGATGTGGGTCCTGGGGCAGGTGGATGGGGTCAACAGTTACTGGTGTTTATAGACTCTCCTCCTATTTGGGAGCTGCTCTCTGCCCTGATCCAGCTTTCTAGTCCTATTCTCAACTCTGACACCATCTTCCCAGACAATATTTTTTAGTCCACCTGCATGTTAGCTGTCAGGCTCAGACAAAAATTGCAAAAGTCATGGGCCTCTGGGAACATACTTAAAATATACTTCCTAGCTTCTTCCCACATGAAGAACCCTCAGTTGATCTGCTCTATTCCTACCTTTGGGTTCCTGTTTATCAAACCATTTGTTCTGCTTTATATCTTACCAACTTTCAGCCACCAAGTTGCAGATGCCACCATGACACCATCCTGACCTCCCTGGGCAGACGCCCTCACCCGTGTGTCCTGGAGCCTCCCCTCCCCAGAGCCCTGCCCCACTAGGGACAGACAGACACAGGCTGGGGGTGTGGATCCACCTGCCAACACCCATGTCCAGCGGAGAAGCAATGACAGAAGCCAGACCTCCCACCTTCTACTCCCCATAAAGAATTTGGGTCCAGACTGCCAGAGGGATAAAGAATAGGGAAGCTTCCAGTGGAGGGGATGAGACATGAAACTCTCGTGGTGGGAACTGTGTGGAATTATAACCCTGTGATCTCACAATTTTATCTTACATGATTAAATTGCTATTAATTTTTAAATATTTATTTATTCCTTTTTGTTGCTTTTTTATTGTTGTAGTTGTTGGATAGGACAGAGAGAAATGGAGAGAGGAGGTGAAGACAGAGAGGGAGAGAAAGATAGACACCTGTAGACCTGCTTCACCACCCGTGAAGTGACTCTCCTGCAGGTGGGGAGCCGGGGGCTCGAACCGGGATTCTTACACCTGGTCCTTGTGCTTTGTGCCACCTGTGCTTAACCTGCTGCGCTATTGTCTGACTCCCTGCTATTAAAAAATTTTTTTTAAAAAGTCATTGATGGTATCACATAGGAAGACTACCCAAATCAAACCAGCTGACTTGCTCAGGGTGATAAGAGAAGAAATCTTAAGACTGTGCCCACCATGCTGTTTCACCAGCTGAGCAGGGGTGAGTCAGACAAGCGGAAGGGAGAGGCGACTGCAGCCCGAGTGGGGCACAGTGGAATCAGGGAGGGTCTATGGAAATTCTCGGAAATCCAGGTGTACAGACAAGACCACTTGCTTGCATTTTCAATGACGAATGCTTCAATTTTTTTTCTCTTTCCCTATATATTATTTATTTATTTATTTGCCTCCAGGGCTCGATGCCTGAACCACGAATCCACTGCTCCTGGAGGATATTTTTTCCTTTTTGTTGTTTTATCGCTGTTGTGGTTATTGTTGTTGTTATTGATGCCGTTATTGTTGGACAGGACAGAGAGAAATGGAGAGAGGAGGGGAAGGTGGGGGTGGGGAGAAAGACAGACACCTGCAGACCTGCTTCACCGCCTGTGAAGCGACGCCCCTGCAGGTGGGGAGCCGGGGGCTCAAACCCGGATCCTTATGCCTGTCCTTGCGCTTGGCGCCACGTGATCTTAACCCGCTGCGCTACCTCCTGACCCTCTCTCTTTCCATATTTAATAATCTGTCTTCAAAGTATCCTGTGCCCATTTGTAGAGCTAAAACGGCATATGCTCTTGTTGACCCATTATCAATTAGAGAGAGAGAGAGACAGAGAGAGAGAGAGAATTGATAGCCCATACATGATTTATCACCAACCCAATTCCACCGTGAGCAGGAAATGGGACGTTTTTAAACCTTCCTTTTGCATTTTACCTGGTAACTACTATCCAGATCCACTCAGAAATCCTAGGAGGCTAGGTAAGGAGTATTGACACTGCACTTTACAGAAGGTAGCAATTAGCTTTTAGTCCTCATCTGCCAAAGTGGTATCACATAAAACTTTGAATGCTGTCTCCAGAAAAAAAATAATAATAATACGGTCGGGAAGGCCATTCAAGAAGCAAACCCAGAGGCAAGTTATCGCTGTCCTTACCTTGATTTGCAGATCTGTTTTGATACCTTTCCATAAAGAATAAGAAATGACTTTTAGACACAGGAGCACGTGTGACAGACAGCCTGTATCATCATACGCATGAGAAAATTACAGGAAACCCACCCAGAAAAATAACCATATTCCAGATACTCTTCTACGAAAGACTTCTTGTTTTTCAGAGCTGAGCACTTGAATCCCAAAGGTCATATTTAGCAAATACATCCAACTAGATGAACTATATTTTGTGGCCCATAATATTAAAAAAATATATATTATTATGGGGTTGGGCGGTAGCGCAGCGGGTTAAGTGCACGTGGCGCAAATCATAAGGACCAGCATAAGGATCCCGGTTCGAGCCCCCAGATCCCCATCTGCGGGGGTGGGGGGGGGGGTGGGGGGGGTGGTGTCACTTCACAGGCGGTGAAGCAGTTCTGCAGGTGTCTCTCTTTCTCTCCCCCTCTCTGTCTCCCTCTCCTCTCTCCATTTCTCTCTGTCCTATCCAACAACAACAGCAAAGACACCTATAATAATAACAACAACAATAACAATTAAAAAAAATAAGGGCCACAAAAGGGGAAAAAATAGCCTCCAGAAGCAGTAGATTCGTGGTGCAGGCACCGAGCCCCAGCAATAACCCTGGGGGCAAAATTAAATTAAAGTTAAAAAAAGAAAAGTATTATTAGGGTTTTAGCAGTGGTTTATGCATTCTTAAATTTATTTTCCCTTTTGTTGCCCTTGTTGTTTTATTGTTGTTGTAGTTATTACTGTTGTTATTGACGTTGTTGTTATTGATGTTGTTATTATTGTTGTAGTTATTATTGTTGTTATTGTTGTTGTAGTTATTATTGTTGTTATTGTTGTAGTTGTTATTGTAGTTGTTATTGAAGTTGTAGTTATTGTTGTTGTAGTAGTTATTTTTGTTGTTATTGTTGTAGTTATTGATGTTGTAGTTATTATTATTGTTGTTGTTGTAGTTAATATTGTTATTGATGTTGTAGTTATTATTGTTGTTATAGTTATTTTTGTTGTTATTGTTGTAGTTATTATTGTTGTTATTGATGTTGTAGTTATTATTGTTGTTATTGTTGTTGTAGTTATTGTTGTTATTGATGTTGTAGTTATTATTATTGTTGTTGTTGTAGTTATTATTGTTATTGATGTTGTAGTTATTATTGTTGTTATAGTTATTTTTGTTGTTATTGTTGTAGTTATTATTGTTGTTATTGATGTTGTAGTTATTGTTGTTGTTATTGATGTTGTAGTTATTATTGTTGTTATTGTTGTTGTAGTTATTATTGTTGTTATTGTTGTAGTTATTATTGTTGTTATTGATGTTGTAGTTATTGGTGTTATTGTTGTCGTAGTTATTATTGTTGTTATTGTTGTTGTAGTTATTTTTGTTGTGATTCTGCAGCACCAGGACCTCAAGCATGTACAATATCATTACTCTCAGGCTGACTTTTTCATTCCTTATTTCATACAGAGAGAGAGAGAGATAACGAGGGAGATATGGGGGCCGGGTGGTAGAGCAGCGGGTTAAGCACACACAGCGTGAAGCGCAAAGACTGGCGGCATAAAGATCCGGGTTCGAGACCCACCCTCCCTGCAGGGGGGTGACTTCATAAGCAGTGAAGCAGGTCTGCAGGTGTCTGTCTTTCTCTCCCCCTCTCTGTCTTCCCCTCCTCTCTCCATGTCTCTCTGTCCTATCCAACAACGACAGCAATAGCAACAATAATAATAACTACAACAATGAAACAAGGGCAACAAAAGGGAATAAATAAATATTTTAAAAAATAAATGCCTCCATTTCCCTCTGGCGTATCCAACAACAATGACAGCAATACCAACAACAATAGTAACTACAACAACAATAAAAAAACAACAAGGACAACAAAAGGAAAAAGATAAAAATAATAAAAATAAAAAAGGAAAGAAAGTAAAGAAGAAAGGAAGGAAGGAAGGAAGGGAGGGAGGGAGGGAGGGAGGGAGGGAGGGAGGGAGGGAGGAAGGAAGGAAGGAAGGAAGGAAGGAAGGAAGGAAGGAAGGAAGGAAGGAAGGAAATGCCAAGTAGAGTTGTTTCTTTTCTGGGGACAGCATCTCCTGTGCGTTTTTGAATCCACGCGAGGGTGTTGTACATGAAAGGCATACACACCTCAGTTTTTGGCAGAGAGATGGTGACAGATTGGCACTATAACACCTGCAAATAGCTGTTCTGTGAGAAACATTGGACTCCATGACACTTCTTAGGAAACACCACCAAAGCTTCTCCTCTCCCATCTCTTCTCACTCAGACCTCCCGTGTAATAGTTGAAGGTTTCTGAGCTCCACTGTCCCTGCCCGGCTCTATCAGCACAAGTCATAACACCTGAAATCGTTACTGACTAATTGAAGACAAGCCAGATAAACAGATAACGGTAGTCACCAGAAAGAGAAGATGCAGAAGGACAACAAACACATGAAAAAATGCTCCAAGTCATTGATGGTTAGAGAAATGCAAATAAAGACAACAATCAATGAGCTGCCACTTCACTCCTGTGAGAATGTCACACATCAGAAAAGGTAGCAGCAGCAAATGCTGGAGAGCCTGTGGGGTCAAAGGAACCCTCCTGCACTGCTGGTGGGAATGTCAATGGATCCAACCTCTGTGGAGAACAGTCTGGAGAACTCTCAGAAGGCTAGAAATGGACCTGCCCTATGATCCTGCAATTCCCCTCCTGGGGATAGATCCTAAGGAACCCAACACATCCATCCAAAAAAGATCTGTGTGCACCTATGTTCTTGGCAGCACGATTTGTAATAGCCAAAACCTGGAAGCAACCCAGGTGTCCAACAACAGATGAGTGGCTGAGCAAGTCTAGACAATGGAATACTACTCAGCTATTAAAAATGGTGAATTCACTTTCTTCATCCCATCTTGGATGGAGCTTGAAGGAATCCCTTGAAGTGAGATAAATCAGGCACAGAAAGATGAAGATGGAATGATCTCATTCACGAACAGAAGTTGAAAAATAAGATCAGAATGAAAAACACTAAGCAGACCTTGGACTGGAGTTGGTGTGTTGCACTAAAGTAAAGGACTCTGGGAGGGCAGGGAGGGTTCAGATCCTGGAACATGATGGCAGAGGAGGACCTAGTGGGGTTGAATTGTTATGTGAGGAAGTGGGAAATGTTTCACATGTACAAACTATTGTATTTGACTGTCAACTGTAAACCATTAATCCCCCAATAAAGAAATTAACAAACAGTTAAATACCATAATCTTTCCAGAAAACCAAATAAGCCAAGAATAATTTGTAATTTTTGCAAGAAGGCTAAAATTAGAGGGGGGAAAACCTGGTACATTAAAATCAAACATGTCATCATCTATAGTTCACTCCAGCAGCTTGGAAAAAGATGAATGATCATGAAACATGTATTAAGGACACGTATTTTTTTTTTACTCCATCTGCAAAATCTCTGACCCATATTATCCTTGCCCCAATCTTCACTTGGACTGTCAAAACAGCTCTCAGAGTGGATCAGAATAACTGCTGGGGTCATGTGGAGGGCCTGGGGTTTTCTTCTTTTAATTTCTTTATAGGAGATTCATGGCTTACAGTCGACAGTAAAATATAATCATTTGTACATGTGTAGCATTTTCCAGTTTCCCACATAACAATTCAACCCCCACTAGGTCCTCCTCTGCCATCATCTTCTGGGACCTGAAACCCCACCCCACCCCAGAGTCTTTACTTTGGTGCAGGACACCAGCTCCAGTCCACGTTCTGCTTAGTGTTTCCCCTTCTGATCTTGTTTTTCAACTTCTGTCCATGAGTTAGATCATCTCATCTTCATCCTTCTGTGTCTGATTTATCTCACTTCACAGGATTCCTTCAAGCTCCATCCAAGATGGGGTAAAGAAGGTGAAGTCACCATTTTTTACAGCTGAGTAGTATTCCATTGTGTATATAGACCACAACTTGCCCAGCCACTCATCTGTTGTTGGACACCTGGGTTGCTTCCAGGTTTTGGCTATTACAAATTGTGCTGCCAAGAACATATGTGCACACAGATGTTTTTGGATGGGTGTGTTGGGTTCCTTAGGATCTATCCCCAGGAGAGGAATTGCAGGATCATAGGGTAGGTCCATTTCTAGCCTTTTGAGAGTTCTCCAGACTGTTCTCCACAGAGGTTGGACCCACTGACATTCCCAGCAGCAGTTTAGGCAGGAGAAGACCTGGGATTTATAAGAGTTTGTGGACAGAGAAAAAGAGGGGCCAGATTTCTTCCCTTCCTTAGGAAAAGGAGAGTTTGTTTATTTGTTTGTTTGTTTATTTTGCTGTTAGGATCCCTTCAGCTTACTACACCCTCATCAGCAGCTCCCGCTGTACTTATGCTTAGCCCCTTTATTAAATGTGTTCTTTTCTTTCGTTTACTTTTCAGTTCAGATTAAGAAGTATCTCATCTCGGGTGGGGGGTAGATAGCATAATGGTTATGCAAACCAGCTCTCCTGCCTGAGGTTTGAAGGTCCCAGGTTTAATCCCCTGCTTCACCATAAACCAGAGTTGAGCAGTATTCTAGTAAAAAAAAAAAAAAAGGAAAGAACAAAAGAAAGAAGGAAAGAAAAAAAAAATGAAAGAAAAGACAGTATCTTATCTCTGTGCTGAAAGGCCACCCACAGACTTCTCACCAACAACTTTCTAGTGGGAAAAACAATAATTAGCCTTGTCCTCACGGCAGAGCAGCCATGGTGGGGACGCCCCACTCTCTGAAGGGAGGCGGGTCAGCCTGCTCTGCCCCTCAAGGAAGACGGGTCCTGACATGAGAGCAGCCTAGAAGGTTCCAGCTGTGACCGCCGACTGCAAGCTCAGACTGACAGGGACTCAGAGGCCACACAGGCTCCTGTGCTGAATGTGAACAGACCTGGGCCCTGGGGCAGACAGACGGGATAAACAGTTAATTGTATTTATACACTTTGCTCATGTTTGGGAGCTACTCTCTGCCCTAATCCAGCTTTCTAGTCCTATTCCTGACTCTGATACCATCTTCCCAGACAATACTTTTTAGTCCACCTGCATGTTAGCTGTCAGACTCAGGCAAAGAATGACTAAAGTCACGGGCCCCTTGGAACAGACCGAAAATAGACTTCCTAGCTTCTTCCCACATGAAGACCCATAGTTACATCTGTTCCATTCCTACCTCTTGGTTCCTGTTTATTAAACAATTTGTCCTGCTTTACATCTTACCAACTTTCAGCCACCAAGTTGCAGATGCTACCATGACACCATCCTGTCCTCCCTGGACAGACGCCCTCACCCATGTGTCCCGGAGCCTCCCCTCCCCAGAGCTCTGCCCCACTAGGGACAGACAGACACAGGCTGAGGGTGTGGATCCACCTGCCAACACCCATGTCCAGCGGAGAAGCAATGACAGAAGCCAGACCTCCCACCTTCTGCTCCCCACAAAGAATTTTGGTCCAGGGGGCTGGGTGGTAGCGCAGCAGGTTAAGCACAGGTGGCACAAACTGCAAGGACTGGAGTAAGGATCCCGGTTCCAGCCCCCGGCTCCCCACCTGCAGGGGGTCACTTCACAAGTGGTGAAGCAGGTCTGCAGGTGTCTGTCTTTCTCTCGCCCTCTGTCTTCCCCTCCTCTCTTGATTTCTCTCTGTCCTAGCCAACAACGACAGTAATGACAACAACAATAATAACAATGATAAATAAAAAGGCAGAAAAAAAATTTAAAAGGCCTCCAGGAGCAGTGGATTCATAGTGCAGGCACTGAGCCCCAGCAATAACCCTGGAGGCAAAAAAAAAAAAAAAAGAATTTTGGTCCATCCTCCCAGAGGGATAAAGAATAGAGAAGCTTCCAATGAGGGGATGGGACAGGGAACTCTGGTGTGGGAACTGTGTGGGATTATAGCTGTCTTATCTTACAGTCTTGTAAATCATTATTAAATCACTAATAAACACCAAGTAGTCATTAGAAGGATACACAATTAGCGTGTGTCTCTAGGCAAACTAAGTAGGATGATAGTTGTGATCTTGTTGGTCTGCTTCTAATTCTGCTTCTAAGATCCCTTCTGTTTCATTTGGTTTAATCCCCCCTGCTTAACACTCTTCTTCTAGCGTTTGCCCTTCTTCCGTAGCCAGTCAACAGCATCAGGTTGAGCCTGATGTCAAGTTTCGAGACCTCTTTTGAATCTGGAGAGGCGGCAGTCATTGACTCTGTGGGTCATAGTCTGTCTGGAGCCGCAGGGGCAGTTCGGGTCGTCTCTGGCTCCCCAGCGGTGGAACATAGCGGCGCACCGGCCATGGCCTGTTCGATAGCGATTGAGGAGGGCCCAATCATCACGTGCTAGGTCAAAGCCGGGTTGACGCTCGCAGGGGTCTGTGATGAGGTGTTTGTTCTTTACCTCTGCTGACTGCCAACTCTGTTTCCAAGAGACTGGAACAGAGAAGTTCAGTGTAGGCGTAGGGGACCAGATTGGGTGACGAGACGTCAAGCGTTGGACAGGGTGGGCGAAGATATCCGCGTATATTGGCAGGTCCGGTCGAGCGTAGACGTGGGAAATGAACTTAGATGATGCCGCATCCCGACGAATATCTGGCGGGGCGATGTTGCTAAGAACTGGCAGCCATGGGACCGGGGTGGAACGGATGGTTCCAGAAATTATCCTCATGGAGGAATATAATTTGGAATCGACCAAGTGGACATGGGGGCTACGGAACCATCCTGGGGCACAGTATTCTGCAGTGGAATAGCATCATGCCAGAGATGATGATCGTAGTTTGGAAGCGCTCGTGCCCCATGAGGAGCTGGCCAGTCTTGCAATGATGTTATTCCTCGTGCCCACCTTTGCTGCAGTTTTTATGAGATGTTCGTGAAATGACAGAGTGCGATCGAGAGTAACACCAAGATAGACTGGCTGGGCTTCATGCCGGATTCTCGTATCGCCAAGCTGCGCATTAAGCTCACGCGAGGCCGAGGCATGGTGTAGGTGGAAAACAGATGATACCGTTTTTTGCAGTGCTAGGGATTAGTCGCCATTTTTTACAGTGATCAGATATCAGAGACACTGAATTCTTAAGACTGAATTCTATTTACATAACCACTGTTAACTAAGCACCACCCTCCCTCCAGGGCATTGGTGGTTCAGTGGTAGAATTCTCGCCTGCTCCGCCCCCTCTCCTTGTCACACCCTGATTTTCACCAGTCACTTTTCTCTCCACCCTCTCTACCTCCCATCCTGTTTACACCCTACTTGGCAAGTATATTAGTTTTAGTTTAGCTTAGCTTGGCTTAGATTGTGCTGCGTTCCACATGAATAAAGAGATACTGCGTACAGCTCAGCCATGAGTCCCTGATCATCTGTCTCCCGTCAGTGAAGCTCAGCCCAGCATGATCGAAATAAGCAAATCAGATGATCCCACCCATTAAGCTCCCCTAAAAAATGTATTAGTAGTATTGCACCAAAGTAAAGAACTCTGGGGTGGGAGGAGGGTTCAGGTCTTGGAACAGGACGGCAGAAGAGGACCTAGCTGGGGCGGGGTGGTGGTGGTGGTGGTGGTGGTGGTGTTTATACTGCCATGCAGATAACTGAGCAATGTCACACGTGTACCAACAACTGTATTTCACTGTCGACTGTAAACCATTATCTCCCCAGTGAAGAAATAAATGGTAAGTTAGTGGATTAAAAGGGGTGGGGCTGGGGTGGGGACCCAGTGTTCTATAGTGGAGGAAGCTGACAAAGGACCTGGTTTGCTCACTCCCATGATGGGATGACAAACTGCACATGTGTAAGGAGTCGGGCAGTAGCGCAGCGGGTTAAGCGCAGTTGGCGCAAAGCGCAAGGACCAGTGTAAGGATCCCGGTTCGAGTCCCCGGCTTCCCACCTGCAGGGGAGTCGCTTCACAGGCGGTGAAGCAGGTCTGCAGGTGTCTGTCTTTCTCTGCCCCTCTCTGTCTTCCCCTCCTCTCTCCATTTCTCTCTGTTCTATCCAACAACAACAATGACAACAATAATGACTACAACAATAAAACAACAAGGGCAACAAAAGGGAATAAATAAATTAAATAAATATTTTTAAAAATTCTGTTTTCTGCAAAACATTCTTATCCCAGCCTCTGCCATCAGGCACCAGGACCTGAACCCTCCATCCTCAGAATCCTTTAGTTAGCTGCAATACACCAACTCCAGTATAAGTTCTGCTTTCCATTTCCCCTTCTGATATTGTTTCCCCACTTCTGTCCATGAGTGAGATCATCCCATATTCATTCTTCTCTTTCTGGCTTTTCTCACTTCATATAATTCCTACAAGTTCCATCCATCCAAGATGAGGTGAAGAAGGTGAATCCATCATTCTTAACAGCTGCGTAGTATTCCATCATGTATACAGACGGGATGCATTGGATCGACCTTCTCATGGTGCATCCCGTGAGTACCCATTCATTGGGGTAACTGACGATCCTTCCTAGCCGACTGAATCCACATGGATCCCAGTCACTTTCAAAGCCAGCAACAAGCAGACATCAGGCTCAACCTCACGCTGTTGACTGGCTACGGAAGAAGGGCAAACGCTAGAAGAAGATGTATACAGACCACAACTTGCTCAGCCACTCATCTGTTGTTGGACACCTGGGCTGCTTCCAGGCTATTACACCTAGTGCTGCTATGGACACAGGTGCACACAGATGTTTTTGGATGGGTGTGTTGGGTTCCTTAGGATCTGTCTCTAGAAACGACAATAACAACAAATGCTGGAGAGGTTGTGGGGACAAAGGAACCCTCCTGCACTGCTGGTGGGAGTGTCAGTGGGTCCAACCCCTGTGGAGAGCAGCCTGGAGAACTCTCAGAGGGCTGGAGACGGACCTGCCCTGTGATCTACACTTTTCACGTAGGCTGTCCAGTGACAAGCCGGGTGGTAGCTGGGAGGCTGGGTGTAAGGGCCTAGGCAGGAAGATTTCAAGCCAAATCCGCCATCTCAGAAATAGCTAAAGAGTGATGTATTGCCGAGAGGTGGAGCGCACACATCACAGTGCGCAAGGACCCAGGTTCAAGCCCCCGGGCCCCACCTGCAGGGGGAAAGCTTTGTGAAGGGTGAAGCTGGGCTGCAGGGGTCTCTCTCTCTCTTCTTCTCTATCCCCGTCTCTCTCGCTTTATGATGGTCTCTATCCAATAAACAAATAAAGATAAAAAATATTAAATAACAAAAGAGCAATTAATGGAGTTTAACCGACTCAGAGAAAACTCGCTATCCACAGAAGCAGGGTCTTAAAGGAGCTGAAGGACTCGGAAGGAACCAACTTCCCTTGTGGCCTCTGCCCTTATGTTCTGTGGGCTGTCTGTCCAGGGGACGGGCACCGGCAGGCAACCCTGAGTGACCTCAGTGGACCTACACCAAACATCCTAGTTTTGATCTTCACGTGGGCAGTTTTATTATTACTTATTGCTTATTGCTTATTGTCTTTACTTACTGGATAGGTAGAAATTGAGAGAGAAGGAGGAGATAGAGAGAGAGAGAGACACCACTTGCAAAGCTTTCCCCCTGCAGGTGGGGACCTGCTGTGTGTGGGGGGGGGGGGAGGGGGGGATGGCTCGAACCCGGGTCCTAGCACATTGTAACATGTGCGCTCAATCAGGTGCGCCACCGCCCGACCTCCCACGTGGGCAGCTTTTGGACACAGATGACAACCAAGTGCACAGACCCAGTCAGGTTACGGAGAGCTTCCTTCGCTGCCCCAGAGTCTTTGTTGCGTGTTGGCCAGTCTGCAGCAGATTCCAGCCCCTAGCAGCTGGGATTCCCTCCTGGGCCTCTGCCATCACCACTCCTGTACTTGAACCCTAAGGCTCCTGCTAAACAGGGTGTTCATTCAATTAGAGGCTGTGAGTACAGACCCAGAAGAAGCCACAAGCCGCCTGCCTGGCTTCTCTGAGGTCTCCTGGCAGCTGTCTCCAGTCTGGAAAGCTGACAGCGTGTTCAGCGAGCGTGTTTCTTGTCCAGGAAAAGTGACTGCCAGGGAAGCCCTGGGGGAAGAGGACCTGCAGTCACCAGGAACACTGACTAAATAGTCTTAGTGGCATCGCCTGTCTTCCTCCCTGAGCCAGAGAGCATGGCCTCACTGTCCCCAGAGACCCCGCCATAGGGCGGCCTGCAGCCTGGCCTGCTCACCACTGATCACGGGGCCCTGGCCCACACACTGGCCCTTGCCCTTGCCCACAGGTGGACAGGACGTGTCGCAATCTCTGGTCAGGGGTCGCTGGCTCGGGTGGAAGAAGTCAAGCGATGCCCCTTCCTGTCCCCAGAGGGCTGACATCCAGCCGGGGAGGAAAGATGACGTGGGCAGGAGGAACCGTCACTGGGCTCTCACGCCTCCCAGCACCACTGCCCAAGCTCCAAGGAGGCTGCCTCAGCTCAACCCCACCCTGGCTGGCCGCCTCCCTCCCTGCTAATCCACGCAATGTTTTCACAGCCACTGTCTCTCCCGTGCAGGCCGGGTCTCCATTTCCTTCTCCCGAGGAATGTCCAGATAAGGCCAATAGAAAATGACCCTCTTCACTGCTGGTGGGAATGTCAATGGGTCCAACCTCTGTGGAGAACAGTCTGGAGAACTCTCAGAAGGCTACAAGGGGACCTGCCCTAGGACCCTGCAATTTCTCTCCTGGGGACAGATCCTAAGGAACCCAACACACCCATCCAAAGAGATCTGATCTGTGTGCACCTGTGTTCATAGCAGCACAATGTGTAATAGCCAAAACCTGGAAGCAGCCCAGGCGTCCAACAACAGATGAGTGGCTGAGCAAGCTGTGGTCTAGATACACAATGGAATACTACGCAGCTGTGAAGAAGGATGAAGACACTTTCTTCACTTCCTTTTGGATGGAGCTTGAAGGAATCCTGTGAAGTGAGCTCAGCCAGAAAGAGACGGATGAAGATGGGATGATCTCACTCATGGGCAGAAGTTGAGATAAAAAAGAACAGAGGGGGAAACACAAGACAGAACGTGGACTGGGTTTGGGCCACCAACCTGTAGAGCTACCTTCTATTTGGACCACATATGGATCCACCTGCCAACGCCTGTGTCCAGCAGAGAAGCCATTACAGAAGCCAGAACTCCCACCTTCTGCTCCCCATAATGACACCTCCACCACCACCACCCCCTTGACCCCACCGTGGCCAGCCTGCTGTCAGCTTGTTCCTGGCTCAACAGGTGAAGCGTTCTGCTGTAAAACCGCTCCTTGCAATCACCCTCCACCTCCCGACTCCTCTCCTTCTCAGTCATTCATGTGTAGACACGGTTCTAATCCCAGGTGAGCCCCAGGCTTCACCTCCACTCACAGGCCCGTGCGGCTGCAGCTGGGGGAAATGCTGCCATGCTTACTTTCAATTCAGGGAGGCAAGCCTCATCGCGAGCGGCCTGGTAGTCATACACGTCACCAGTCAGGGCTCTCTCCCCGTGCAGGAGAACTGTTTCATGCCCTCTCCTCCCCCCTCACCTGCTAACCTGAAGTATCTTTGTCTCCTTAATCTTACCTCGGTGATCACCCGGCTTCCTGGCTATCTAGTAGTACAAATCTACAGAAAGAGGCCTTCCCCACCATTTTTCTTCTTCTTCTTCTTCTTCTTCTTCTTCTTCTTCTTCTTCTTATTCTTCTTATTATTATTATCATTATTATTATTATCATTATTATTATTATCATTATTATTATTACCTCCAGGGTTATCTCTGGGGTTTGATGACTGCACTATGAATCCACTGCTCCTGGAAGCCATTTTTTCCCCATTTTATTGGACAGGACACAGGGAAATTGAGAGAGGAGGGAAAGATAGTAAGGGGAAGAGAGAGATAGACACCTGCAGACCTGTTTCATCGCTTGTGAAGCGACCCCCCTGCAGGTGGGGAGCCAGCCGGCGGGCTCGAACCGAGATCTTTGTGTGGGTCCTTGTGCTTCGCGCCACGTGCGCTTAACCCAGTGCCCCACCGCCCAGCCTCCCACCGACTTATTCTCAAACCTCCCTCCTCCCTGCACCCCTGCCCCTGAGCTCTGCCTCCCCTCCTTGTGAAGGGATGGTAGCCGAAATCCTCTTCCCAACCACGCTTTCCTACTTCACAATCCCGAACGTTGGCCATGCTGACAGTCGGCTACGCCTTCTGAAATTTAAAACACACAACAAGACTGAATGAAGCTGTATTCGGTGTCTTTTTATTATTATTATTATTTTATTTGTTTATTTTTATTTTCAGCTCAGCCACTGCTTCTCTCTCAAGACCTGTCTCAGTTTCTTATCCCCCAAAGTGACTGTGTGCCTATCAACGCCATGGACTACAGGCATCAGTAACAGAGGAAGGATCTTCTCTTTCTTATTGGATTCCCATAAGGAAACCTACGAGTCTTGGCCTGCCTGTTGAGAGCTTGGATCATTAATCATGAGAATAGTCCAAAAACTCATCCGTAACAGACAACACAGAATAACGAGAGGGAGCAAAGGGACACCCTGGCTACTCATGTCTCGGGGACCGAGGCCAGGAGGGGACAGCATGGGCAGATGGCACACGACACCCAAGGACACCGCTGAAAGGACACGTGGGACGTCAAGGAAGCTTGTTTTCCACGAACCCGTCTCCCATCCATCACGACCTCTCTCCACCTCTGACCTCTTCCTTACAACATGACGATTTAGTTGAGCTCTCCTGGAATCACGGCTAGTGGTAACTGGAATATATATCAGCATCAGCTTGACTGTCTGGTACCCAAACACAGTGTCTATCTGGGAAAAGCCTTGCCCCCCCCCCACCTCCCGCCATGGTGTGAGGCATCAGAGAAGTGAATGGTACACTAGAGCTACCCAGGCTGGACATTTCAGGATCAGGGACGGCACCTTCCTCTTCCTGGAGTTCCAGATGTGCCCGGCGTGCTCTTCTGCAGAAGCTTACGGGAAGCCCATGGAAGATATCTGGAGATAGGATATGTCCAGCCAGGAAGAGAAAGATGAAGATGGGAAGAGGTCGCTCATGGACAGAAATGGAGAAATCAGAACAGAATAGCACACCTTGAACTGAGTCTGGTGTCTTATACCAAAGTAAAGGACTCTGGAGAAGTTTGGGGGAGGGAGGGCTTTCAGGTCCTGGTGCTTGATGCTAGGTCCTGAAGGAGGACCTAGACTGGGGTGCGGGAGAGTATTTTGTAGAAAACTGAGAAATGTTACACATGGAGGGGCCGGGTGATGGTGCACCCTGGTTGAGCGCACATGTTACAATGCGCGAGAACCCAGGTTCGAGGCCCCGGCCCCCAGCTGCAGAGGGAAAGCTTTACTAGTGGTGAAGCAGGGCTGCAGGTGTCTCTCTGTCTCTGTCTCTCTCTCTGTGTCACCCCCTTCCCTCTCAATTTCTGGTTGTCTCTAGATAATAAATACATAGATGATAATAAAAAGAGAATAAAAAAACAATGTTACACAGGGACAACCGCTGTATTTACTATAAATCATTCATCCCCACAATACAAAAATAAAAATAAGTAAATGAAAATTAAAAAAAAAATAAGCTAACAAAACTGAGATGGAGACTTAAAGTCTCTGCTATTTTTCTTTCTAGACTGAGACTTGTATTCAGTGCTGAGTGCTTGGGCTATGGCAAGAGGCCTCCGGGCAACAGAGAAACACTGAGATAGACATCGTGGGTGGACACTGTCCTGGGGAGAGCCAGACGGGTGAGCGTCCTCTCCTGCAGTGCCCAGCACTGGCCTGCGGAGAGAAGAACTTCTTGTTCCATGGATAGGATTTTTTTGGTAATCCATTCCACAGAAGCTTCCGTTTCTGAGATTATGCAGAGACTGTCTTCAGGCAGGAGAACTGGGTGGTATTTCTTGAGGCAAGTCCTCACTCTGACGTTGCCAAGCCACACAATGAACGTGCAGCTGACATCTCTGCTCGCCACCTCCAGATTTTACAATTAATAATGTTTGAAAGGTGGCAGACCAAGTCACAGGATGGGTGATTATCTCCAGGCAGCCAAAGTTCGGAGAGCTAGTAATAGTTTTTTAGAAACCATTCTTCTTCTTCTTTATTTATTCCCTTTTGTTGCTCTTGTTGTTTTATTGTTGTAGTTATTATTGATGCTTTTGGACAGGACAGAGAGAAATGGAGAGAGGAGGGGAAGACAGAGAGGGGGAGAGAAAGACAGACACCTGCAGACCTGCTTCACTGCCTGTGAAGCGACTCCCCTGCAGGTGGGGAGCCGGGGGCTTGAGCCAGGATCCTGACGCCGGTCCTTGTGCTTTGCGCCACGTGCGCTTAACCCGCTGCGCTACCGCCCGACTCCCAAAACCATTCTTCTTCTTTCTTTTCTTTTTCTTTTTCTTTCTTTCTTTCCTTCATTTTTCTAATTATCTCTATTTATTATTATTTCTTAGCAACAACCAGAAATCAAGAGGGAAGGGGCTGATAGAGAGGGAGGAAAAAGACAGAGAGATACCTGCAGCCCTGCTTCACCACTTGTGAAGATTTTTCCCCTGCAGGTGGGGATGGGGGAGCTTGGACATTGTGACGTGTGTGCTCAACCAGACTCACCACCACCTGCCCCCAGAAGCCGTTTTCTTAACCAGCCACTGGAATGGGGACGCAGATGCAGGGGCCATGCAGACTGAATCAGAGAGCAGAGTCCAGGCGGGGGGGGGCGGGGGGGGGGGATCCAGCTTTCTTCTCGCCTCATCTCGCCCCTCGCGTAATGAAGAATGGCGGGAGATGCTCCAGTCCTTGGAGTGAATGGAATTTGCAGACGGTTCGTCATTCTTTGCATTTGCCCTACCAGTGATTGACAAACACCTCTTCCCACAATGGTAAGCCTCTAGACATCAGAAACATTCCTTGAAAGAGTAATTCTCAGAGCCTTCTAGTGACTCAAAACTTGCCTCCCCAACACCCTGTGGCAACAGCCCTGACCTTGAATTGCAAACAATAACAATAACCCACATTCCTTTCTGGGAGAAACAAATCTCCAAACAGCTCCTATGATCCTCTGCCAGAGTCCCTCCAAACCTCCTGTGTATGAAATGGTCACCTTCTAATTAAGAGTCATCTTTAGTTCTCTCTCTCTCTCTCTCATCATCATCTGTTAGAGTGCTTTCAGTTAAAGGTAATTAAAAATCTCTCTCTCTCTTTCTCTCTCTCTCTCCATCTCTCTCTCTCAGATCATCTGTTAGAATGCTTTCAGTTAAAGGTGATTAAAAAAACTCTCTCTTTCTCTCTCTCCATCTCTCTTTCTCTCTCTCTCTCTCTCCCTCTCTCTCTCTCTCAGATCATCTGTTAGAATGCTTTCAGTTAAAGGTGATTTAAAAAACTCTCTCTCTTTCTCTCTCTCTTTCCATCTCTCTCCCTCTCTGTCTCCCTCTCCCTCCCTCCCTCTCTCTCTCTCTCTCTCTCTCTCTTTCTCTCGGCTCATCTGTTAGAATGCTTTCAGTTAAAGGTGATTAAAAACACACACACACACTCTCTCTCTCTCTCTTTCTCTCTCTCTTTCTCTCGGATCATCTGTTAGAATGCTTTCAGATAAAAGATGATTAAAAAGACCTCAATTTAGCTGAAAGAATAACTAGAAACTCCAGACTCAGGGCAATTTAGACACCATTTTTCGGTCTGAGCCACGAGTCCATTTTCTGGTGGTTTGCTGCACCGGCGGGCGGTTATCTCTGTGTTAACTTGCTCCCCAGACTGCCTTCCCTGCCGGCTGCTGGCTGCCTGCCAGTAGCAATTAGTGCCGCGTGAGGCAGGTCGCTTCCCATTAACTGCTGGGAAAAAGAAAACACTAAGATTTGCCTCAATCGGCCACCCCTGCACCAATCCCCAAGACCAAGGGAACGCCACACAGCGAGAAACTCCGGCCTGGATTAATTAAACCAATTACAGGGCAAAGAAAGATTGGGCGTCCCTGGCTGGGCCCAGTTGGGCTGCACCTGCCATGGGACAGGCGGGGAACAGCCCTGAATCTTCTGGTGCCTGTGGTCCTCTCATGGACGGGATGAGCGGGGAGGGCTGGAACGGCTGTCTGGGTCAGGGCTATGTCGGGAGATGGGTCTTGGGCCAGAGGGAAAGTTTTCCAAGTAGGATATGTATGTGCCTAGCCATGTGCATGGTTCACAGTCAAGACTCAGACTCCCACCCCCTGCACACACCATCTCTCTATCAGAATGAAAAGACCAGTCTGGGGTGAGGGAAATCTTATTTGTATAAAGTCCCAGCTGCATTAAAAAAGCAAAAAGAAAATCAGGCAGCCAGACAATGGTGCGCCCGGTTTAAGCACACACATCACAGTGCTCAAGTGTCCAGGTTCAAGCCCCCGGTTTCCATCTGCAGGGGGAAAGTTTCACAAGTGGTGCAGCAGGGCTGCAGGTGTCTCTCTCTCTCTCTCTCTCTCTCTCCTTCTTTATCTCCCCCTCTCCTCTCAATTTCTGGCTGTCTCTATCCAATAATAGATAATACATATATTAAATATTTTATTTAAAAAAATTTGTGATTGGATAGAGACAGCCAGAAATTGAGAGGGGTAAAGGGAAAGAGAGAGAGAGAGAGAGAGAGAGCAACAGAGAGATCCCTGCAGCCCTGCTTCACCACTCGTGAAGCTTTCCCCCTGCAGGTGGGGGCCTGAGGCTTGAACATGGGTCCTTGCACACTGTAATATGAGTGCTCAGCCAGGTGCGCCACCACCAGTCCCATAAAAAAAGTATTTTAAAAAATCATTCTTTTCTTTTGAAAAAAGTTCCTCTATTTGTACGATCTTAGATTCCATCCTCCCCCCCACACACACACACTGTAAAAAAAAAAAAAAAGCAGGCAAAACTTGTGAACTCTGTGATTAATACAGGTATCTAAATTGTTTTTGTTTTACTTTGCTTTGCATGTCATTAAGATGAACTTTCAAAAAGTCCCCAAAAGCATATACTTATACATCTATCATTTTAAATAAGTTTTTTTATATTTATTTATTCTCTTGTTGTCTTGTTGTTTTATTGTTGTAGTTACTATTGTTGTGTCATTGTTGGATAGGACAGAGAGACATGGAGAGAGGAGGGGAAGACAGAGAGAGGGAGAGAAAGACAGACACCTGCAGACCTGCTTCATCACCTGTGAAGCAACTCCCCTGCAGGTGGGGAGCCAGGGGCTCGAACCAGGATCCTTATGCCGGTCCTTGTGCTTTGTGCTACGTGCGCTTAACCCGCTGCACTACCGCCTCCCACATCTATAATGTTAAAAGCCAATGGTTCATATAGCCCAATAATTAGAAGATTTCTACACAACACACACATCTGATTAATATCAAAGGCCGGTAAAGAAATCATACAACAGGGGCCAGGCAGTGGCACACCTGGCTGAGCGCACATGTTACCACGCACAAGGACCCAGGTTCAAGCCTCCGGTCCCCACCTGCAGGGGGAAAGCTTTGCATGTGGTGAAGCAGAGCTGCAGGTGTCTCTCTGTCTCTCTCCGTCTCTATCACTCCCTTCTCTCTCCATTTCTGGCTGTTTCTATGCAATAAATAAAGACAATAAAAAAAAACATTAGAAAAAAGAAATCATTGGGTGGGTGGCAGGGAGAATACAGGTCCAAGAAAGATGACAGAGGACCTAGTGGGGGTTGTATTGTTACATGGAAAACTGGGGAATGTTATGCATGTGCAAACTATTGTATTTACTGTCAAATGTAAAACATTAATTCCCCAGTAAAGAAATTTAAAAGAATGACTATTACACCCAGAGCCATATACAAATTTAATGCAATCCTATCAATAACCCATCATTTTTATTAGTAATTTAATGGTGATTAACAAGATTGTAGGATAAGAGGGACACAGTTCCCACCACCAGAGTTCTAATTCCTACCCCTCCACTGGAAGCTTCCCTGTTCTTATCCCTCTGGGGGTGTGAATCAAAGTTCCTGATGGGGTACAGAAAGTGGAAGGTCTGGCTCCTGTAATTGCTTCTCCACTGAACAGATCCCATCATTTAAAAAAGAGAATAAAAATACTTATTTGGAAAAAGAAAATACCTAGAGTATTGCACCAAAGTCAAAGAGTCTGGCGTGGGGGGGTTCAGGTCATGGAACATGATGGCAGAGGAGGACCTAGTGGGAGTTGAATTGTTTTGTGGAAAGGTGGGAAATGTTACCCATGGACAAACCATTGCGTTTAATGTCAACTGTAAGCCATAAAAAAAAAAAAAACCCACATTAATTCCCCAATAACGAAATTTTTTTTAAAAAATCACACAACTGATCAACAACAACAAAAACCACCTAGCAACAAAAGTGAGCAAACAACATAAGTAACAGCTCTTGACAAGAGCTCCGCACGGGATCCACAGACGCCTGAGATCTGTCCCGCCTCTCTTGTGGTTAGAGAAACCATGCAGAGAGTAAAGCCACACAGAGAGACCACCTCACACCTGCGAGGCTGGTCAACATGGAGGACCCGGGGAGATGGCGAGAGCTGGAGTGGATCATAGGAGCAAACAAGGAATCCCGCAGCAACAGTGCTGGGGACAAACGCTGGCTCAGCCCCTACCGGAGACGGTGGACAGGCCTTCAGCAAAGGCGGAATTCTCTCACGACCCAAAAGTGTGGTTCCTTGGGCATCTACCCAGAGGACGTGAAGACGCTAGCTTGAAGAGACTTACGCACGATGCTATTATACATAACTGCCTGATTCGCGACCACCAGGGAGTGGGAGTAACTTAAGTGCCATGGACAGATGACTAGATAAAGGAGCCAGGGGTCGCATCTTTAGTAGAATGTCATGCATGATGCGATTAAAAATCAAAATGACAGGGGCCAGGCGGTGGTGTACCTGGTTAAGTGGACCCAGGTTCAAGCCCCTGGTCCCCACCTGCAGGGGAGTCACTTCACAGGCGGTGAAGCAGGTCTGCAGGTGTCTGTCTTTCTCTCCTCCTCTCTGTCCTCCCCTCCTTTCTCCATTTCTCTCAGTCCTATCCAACAACAACAACAACAGCTATAACAACAATAATGATAAAAACAACAACAAGTGTAACAAGGGCAACAAAAATGGCCTCCGGGAGCAGAGGATTCGCGGTGCAGGCACCGAGCCCCAGCAATAACCCCGGAGGCAATAAAACAGAACAAGACACACAAACAAACAAAAAGAGAGCTGGCCCACCTCTAAAGTCGTCCGAAGAACTATGGAGGCCATGGCTGGGTAGGGGCACCCCTACTGTTGATGGATGTGGAGTAGAGTGACACCCCCTGTAATAGTAACTTCCTGAACAGCATAATAAACCCACTCAAAAAAAACATCTTAGATAGCAAATAAAATAAAAATGAGGCCAATAGTTTCCATTCACGTCTGTTTCTAGAGCTCAGTGCTGGTTTTTATGCATTTTTCTCTCTGTGAAGACATTTTGAATTCTGTTCCCTCCTGTCTGTGTATTAGCTTCCTCTTGGCACAGGGATACCTTGTCCTCCAAGTTATGTGATGGGATAGGACCAAGACAAAGTCAAGAACAAAGCCCTGAGAAGCCAGGAGGGGAACTAATGCCAAATTCTTCAACCAGTTAACATTTCTGCCTAGAGGTTAATAACCAGAATATATCAAGAGCTCACCAAACTCAGCAACAAGAAAACAAATGACCTCATGCAAAAATGGGGGGAGGACACGGACAGAATATTCACCACAGAAGAGATCCAAAAGGCCGAGAAACACATGAAAAAATGCTCCAAGTCTCTGATTGTCAGAGAAATGCAAATAGAGACAACAATGAGATACCACTTCACTCCTGTGAGAATGTCACACATCAGAAAAGGTAACAGCAGCAAATGCTGGAGAGGGTGTGGGGTCAAAGGAACCCTCCTGCACTGCTGGTGGGAATGTCAATGGGTCCAACCTCTGTGGAGAGCAGTCTGGAGAACTCTCAGAAGGCTAGAAGTGGACCTGCCCTATGATCCTGCAATTCCTCTCCTGGGGATAGATCTTAAGGAACCCAACACACCCATCCAAAAAGATCTGTGTACACATATGTTCTTGGCAGCACAATTTGTACTAGCCAAAACCTGGAAGCAACCCAGTTGTCTAAAATCAGATGAGTGGCTGAGCAAGTTGTGGTCAAGATATAGTATGGAATACTACTCAGCTGTTAAGACTGAAGAATTCACCTACTTCACCTCCTCTTGGATGGAGCTTAAAGGAATCTTGTGATGCGAGATAAGTCAGAAACAGAAGGATGAAGATGGGATGATCTCACTCATAGACAGAAGTTGAAAAATAAGAACAGAAGGGAAAACACTAAGCAGAACTTGGAGTGAAGTTGGTGTATTGCACCAAAGTCAAAGACTCTGGGGTTTGGGGGTGGTGGTGGTGGTGGTGCGTGTTCAGGTCCCGGAACATGATGGCTGAGGAGGACCTAGTGGGGGTTGAATTGTTATGTGGGAAACTGGGAAATATTATGCATGTACAGAATATTGTATTTTACTGTAAACCATTAATCCCCCAATATAGGAATAGTAATAATAATAAAAAGACAAAGTCAGGAGACAAACCCTGAGAAGCCAGGCAGGAAACTATAGGCCAAATTCGTCAACCGGTTAACACATCTGCCTACTTTCATGACCATCCAGGTCTGTTTCTACACGCCTTGCCCATGAGGACATCTGGGACAGACTGACTAAAATCCTCCCCTCGATACTAACCCCTAAAGCTCTCAGACTCCTGAAATCCCCCGGGTTACTAACCTTGAGAAAAACTAAGTGTGTGTGTGGGGGGGGGGGGGGTAACTTGGCACGCGTGTGTTTGCTGCTCTCCGACTGAGTGCTGTAAGAAGTCTCATCAATCTCCAAGTGCTCTCCATTCCTTTAGAGTGATCCATTCAAGAATGCAATTAAAGATCAACTTGGCCGATCTAATGCTTGCTCGAATCTACTTTTGTCGCCCTTTGAGAAAACTGAGATGATAAATCTTCTCAAAACCATACCTGTGGGTCCCCCCAGCTATTTCTGTCAGTCCCAGGGGTTCCCACCAGTCATTCTGTGACTGTATCTGCAGGTCCCTCAAACAAGGTGGAATGTGATTTGTGTAGGGATGCAAACTTGAATTTTGAAATGCCTGGCTGCCTTCTTAGAATCTCTTCTTTTTATTTTACATTATTGAATTTTTTTTTCTGATAAACGGCTCCTCCTGGTATGTTTCTTTTCTTTTCTTTTTAAAATATATTTTATTTATTTACTGTTGGATAGAAACAGAGAGAAATTGAGAGGAGAGGGGGAGATAGAGAGGGAGAGAGACGGAGAGATACCTGCAGCCCTGCTTCACCACTCTTGGTGCTTGCAGGTGGGGACCGAGGGCTTGAACCTGGGTCCTTGTGTACTGTATGTGCTCCACCAGGTGGCCGCCACCTGGCTCTCTGCTCCTGGTGTTTTTCTACCTGCTCCATTTTGATAGCTTCTTTTCCACAGTAGGCAGGACGGGTGGAAAGCAGGACTGGGAAGACAGCACAAGGGTTCTGCAAGTCTTTCATGCCTGAGGCTCCAAGCTCCCAGGTTCAATCCCCAGCACCACCACGAGCCAGAGCTGAGCAGGGCTCTTGCATTTCACTCTGTGTCTTTCTCTCTATATCCCTCTGATTAAAATAAATTCTTTAGAAAAATCAGGAATGCAATGGCTCTGTCTCCTGTCTGTGTTAGCTGCAGTCTCAATATTCTTTCCGGCCTGCCCAGGAGTCCCGCCAATATGTGTGTCACCTGACTTGTATTGACCTATGAGGGAAGAGAATCACCTCCCTACCATGTCTCCAGAGACCCCACAACCTAGCTCGGACAGTTCTCCCATGTCCCGAGATGCTCCATGCTAACTCCTCCATGGAATTTGGCACATTGTCTTAGAACTGCCTCTCACATGTCTCTGCTCCTCACTTGGTGGGAAGTGGGTAGATCTTTCTCTCTTTTCTGCAAAGATTTTTAAAGTATGCAGAGTGCTTAATCAATGTTAATACATACTAATTGATTGACTAACATCCATCAACGTTAATAAGTATCAAATGCAGGGGGTGGGAGGAGCGGAGGTCGGGTCATGGTGCACCTGGTTGAGCGCACAGGTTACAGTGCACAAGGACCTGGGTTCAAGCCCCCGGTTCCCACCTCCCGGGGGGAAAGTTTTGGGAGAGGTGAAGCAGTTCTGCAGGTGTCTCTCTGCCTCTCTTCTTCTCTCTTCCCCCTTTCCTCTTGATTTCTTACTGTCTCTATCATTAAATAAAGATAATTTTTAAAAATAAGTATCAGAACCTATAATGTCCCCAGTCCTGGAACCTTAGGGTGGGGCCCACTTTCCTGCATGCTTCTCTCAATTCATATCAAATAATATTGCATCCGCCGATCACAACCTAATCAACCCAACGAGTGCCACCCCAGCACACTTCACTTCAGACTGTGTCCAGAGACTTCAGGTGTGGAATGACAACCCTTCAGCTTCATCACTCGGCTGAGACCTTTCCTTTCATAGTATTCTCTAATTCCATCCCAGGTGGTTCACTTCCTAACAAAGTCCCAAAACCTAGATATAGTCCAGGTCCCCTGAGATAGAGCATATGTTCACACGTGTCCATAAACCAGGGCAAATTATATACCTGAAAGCAGAAGTACACAATAGTCTGCAGTAAGTACCCCCCAACACTTCATCTGCACTATTCCAGCCTTTAGGACCATGATTGCTCAACCATTTGTTTGGCTTTGTATGTTAACTCTCTTTTCAGCCACCAGGTTCCAGATGCCAGCAGGATGCCGACCAAACTCCCCTGGACAGACGACCCCACCCATGTGTCCTGGAGCCCCGCTTCCCCAGAGCCCTGCCCCACTAGGGAAAGAGAGAGACAGGCTGGGAGTATGGATCCACCTGTCAACACCCATGTTCAGCAGGGAAGCAATGACAGAAGCCAGACCTTCCACCTTCTGCACCCCACAATGACCCTGGGTCCATACTCCCAGAGGGATAGAGAATAGGAAAGCTGTCAGGGGAGGGGATGGGATACCGATTTCTGGTGGTGGGAACTGTGTGGTGGAGTTGTGCCCCTCTTACCCTATGGTTTTGTAAATGTCTCCTTTTTTAAATAAATAAAAAAATAAGTATCAAATGTAATAAAATCATAAAGGCTATTTATAATCATTTTTAGTATGTCTCTTAATTTCTCCCCAAGTGTCCTGTCCTATTTTGTCACTGAACAAGTTTGCTTGGTGGCCAAACTAAATCTATGGTCAAATTTTCTTCAGAGATCTTCCAACTAAAAAGGTTACTTGTTGGGGAAAAAAAATAGTCTAACATTAGTGGGTAGATAGCAAAATGGTTATGCAAAAAGACTCATTCCTGAGGCTCCAAACCCCCAAGTTCAATCCCCTCACCAGCATATAAGCCAGAGCTAAGTGGTGCTCTGGTCAAATAATGATAACTTTAAAAAGAAGTGCAAAAACAATTCAAATATTAATGCACACTCAGTCCGAATACTATTATTCATTTGGGTTCTTTTTAATGCATGTGGTGCACATTTCCATAAGTATGAAAACAGAAGTGGAGCAACTCTCTTTGCAAAGACACAGTGAAATGTTCTTCCTGATTTAGGACATTTAGGGTCAGAAAAAAAAGCTGAGCAGTTCCGGTCACGTGCCTTGTCAGTGCATGACCCCAGGTCCACGTCCGGGCAGCTTCACAGATCTCTGGTGTTATCCTGTTTCTCCCTCTAGCTATCTGGAGGGAAAAACCAAAAAAACAAAACACAAAACACAACCTAGAAGTAGTGAAATAGGATATATGCAAGGTCCCAGCTCAAAGAAAAAAAAAAAAAAAAAAACAAGATCAAAAAACACATCCCAGTCATTAAGAGAACCTTAATATTTTGAAAGCATGAAAGTGCATTTTTTGAAAGTCCAATACAGTCGGTAAATTTGACTTAGCACTTAACTTTTCTGTTTCACCACATGGGTTTTTTCTACTGGCCTCCTTTTTCTTACTTATTTCTTAACTTACTCAAATTTTTTCACCTGGTTAGTACTTTATAAAATTTTAAAGCTAATGCTATAACAAGCTCATATCATGATATTTCATATTTCTAAGTGTATCTCGGGGTGAATACGTAATGAAGAAACACACTAAGCTTCTCACACTTGGGAGCCCAGTGCTTTATCCTCTGCACCACCGGCTCCTGGACCCTGTCACCATCAGCTTCTATTCGGAGAGTCGGTCTGGGTGCTTATGAGAATCGGGGCAGAGCTGATCTCACCTGGTGTTTGAACTTGACTGTATTTAGTTGTGAGACAGGTGGTGACGCTCTGTGTTGTTTCTCTCACTTTCTGTTTCAGTCGTCTATGCAGCCATCATCCTGATCCATTGCCAGAGATCAGCTGCTCCTGCAGTTATTTTGTTTGTTTTGTTTTGTTGTTGTTTTCAAACCACCTTCACCGGTGTCTCCACGCTTGCTGACAGCTCCGATTGATGGAGACCCAAACATAAGGCTTCTCTGACTAGAAAAGGACACTTGGTTGGTACAGTTGAAAGCACGCTACACTTTATTCCAGAGCCATTTATTTTTTAATTTTTTATTTATAAAAAGGAAACACTGACAAAACCATAGGATAAGAGGGGTACAACTCCACACAATTCCCATCACCAGAACTCCCTATCCCATCCCTTCCCCTGACAGCTTTCCTATTCTTTATCCCTCTGGGAGTATGGACCCAGGGTCATTGTGGGGTGCAGAAGGTGGAAGGTCTGGCTTCTGTCATTGCTTCCCCGCTGAACATGGGTGTTGACAGGTGGATCCATACTCCCAGTCTGCCTCTCTCTTTCCCTAGTGGGGAACCCAGAGACAATATTTTAAGCCAATCTAACGACAGATTTTAGCAGGGAAGACTTAAAAATAAAGTATCTCAGAGTTCTGGTGGTGGGAATTGTATGGAGTTGTACCCCTCTTATCCTATCATTTAGTCAATGTTTCCTTTTTACAAAAAAAAATTAAAGTATCTTTCTTTTTTCTATTTTTTCTATTTATTTATTTATTATTGGATAGAGACAGAGAGAAATTGAGAGGGGAGGGGGAGATAAAGAGGGAGAGAGATACAGAGACCCCTGCAGCCCTGCTTCACCACTCATGAAGCTTTCCCCCTGCAGATGGAGACCAGGGACTTGAACCTAGGTCCTTGCGCACTGTAATGTGTGCACTCAACCAGGTGCACCCCCACCAGGCCCCCAGTACCTTTCATTTTATTAAATATTAACATATTTACAACTCGTTTTCTACATAGTGCTAAAACAACTACAAGTTCCCTGTACAGTCTGAGACAAATCACCTAACCCTTCATTAATCTCAATGTTTCCATATAAAATTAACTCCAAAAATTCAGTCTACAGAGTTTGTGGTATGGGGTCTGGACCATTTTACTATGTTAAAGGCTCTCGGAAAGCATGTACCTACTCACGTCTTTCCGCCCTAAGATGCCTGTTCTCATCTGTTTTATTCCCACTTTTTGTTTCCTGTTCATTAATCCTTTTATCCTGCTTTATATCTTGCTCCCTTTCAGACACCAAGCTGCAGATGCTACCATGACGCCACCCTGACTTCCCTGGGCAGACGCCCTCAACCCATGTGTCCTGGAGCCTTCCCTCCCCAGAGCCCTGCCCCACTAGGGACAGATAGACACAGGCTGGGGGTGTGGATCCACCTGCCAACACCCATGTCCAGCGGAGAAGCAATGACAGAAGCCGGCACTCCCACCTTCTGCTCCCTGCACGGAATTCTGGTCCAGACTCCCAGAGAGGAGCATGACCCCAGGTCCACGGCCAGGCAGCACCAGGGATCTCTGGTGTTACCCTATCTCTCCCTCTAGCTATGGAGGAAAAAAAAAAAAAACAAGCTAGAAGTAGTGAAATAGCATATGTGCAAGGTCCCAGCTCAAAAAAAAAAAAAAAAAAAGAGAGATTTTTTTTTTCCTTTCGCTCTGAATCCTAATTCCATCAGGACCCAGAGAGAAAAGAGGAAAAAAAGAGGACATTTGTAAATAGTGATGGGTGTAGATGTGACTTGGAAAGGAAGAGAAGATGGAACCATGGGAAAAAAATGGGCAAATATATATAAATATAGACAGACAGTTATAGAAATAATAGTCAACCCATATCTGTGAGCGTGGGAGAACCATTGCAGTCTCCACTGGAGGGAATCAGGGCACAGAATTGTACCCCTGTTATCTCATGTTTTGTAAATCAGTATTAAGTCACTAATAAAATTAAGATCAAAGAATAGCATGTACCTTGCCATAATAAGCCATTTACAAGGACAGAAGCCAAGACTAACACAGAATTCTTCCCTCTAAGAGCAGAGTGGGATCTAATTTTCATTTCCCTTCTTGGAAATTATTATCTTTAAATTATTCACCCTTCTCTTCAAGTAAAAATGAATGAATGAATGAATGAATGAATGAATATACACTGCACCCTGCTATGTTGTAGCTTTGTGCATCTTAGCGTTATTTCCTCTATGTCCTTGAAGCTCTAAAGAGTCCACTCACTCTTCGATTTTCATTACATTTAAGTGGGTGACAGGTGCTAACACTATTCTCAGACATCGTCTGTTTTTAAGACCTTCACCCCAAAGTCAGGAGCAAAATTCTCCGCAGTGAACCCTACACCTATTCACGCTTGAAATCAGATCACTGACATATATGTCAGACCTGTTAAACCTGTCTGTCGAGCTTTATTCCCACTGTCGTACCTGCATTTAAACAGCTGTATTTAGAATCTCTATCATAACATTTTTGGAAACCGCCAACCTGTTTTCCAAGGTAGTTATACCAATGAACATTCATTCCCACAGGCGACATACAAGCATTCTGACTTCACCACACCCTCAGCCATGGTTTTCATTATTGGCTACTATTTATTATGGCGACTACAGTGGGTTGTGAGGGAGTCTCTCTCTGTGCCTAGAGTTTACATTTTCGTGGTGACTAGTAATACCAAGCACCGTTAATGTGACTATCAGATGTTTCCCATCTCTTTTTGAAGAAACGTATTCGTATCTTTTGTCCATTTTATTTTTATTTTTTAAATTTTTTAAATATTTATTTATTTATTCCCTTTTGTTGCCCTTATTGTTTTACTGTTGTAGTTATTGTTGTTATTGCTATTGATGTCCTCACTGTTGGACAGGACAGAGAGAAATGGAGAGAGGAGGGGAAGACAGAGAGGGGGAGAGAAAGACAGACACCTGCAGACCTGCTTCACCACCTGTCAAGCAACTCCCCTGCAGGTGGGGAGCCGGGGCCTCGAACCGGGATCCTTATACTGGTCCTTGCGCTTTGTGCCACGTGCGCTTAACCCATGAGTTTACATCTAAGTGAAACAAACATTTGAAAAAGAGAGTCCCTATCTTATAAAAACTGTTGTAGAGACTTTTTTTCCCCCTCAGATCAGTTAATGACGCTTGAATGACTTTGGTTTTTGCCCAGATTGGGCCAGGCTAAGTCAGAGAGCGATAATCACATGACAGTAACGTTTACGAACAAAGTGATGTTTTAAAACAGAAAATAAAATGCAAATAACTTGTAAAAAATCTAGCCTTGCATTATGTAAGATGTCCCCAGGAAGCTCCACAAGCTGTGAAGCAATGCTGTGCTCTCTCTCTCCGTCTGTGTTTCTCCCTCTCTGCCGTCTCTGAGAGAAAGAAACAAAGGAAAATAACAAGTCTGCTGCGGATCAGCGAGACCACAAGTGTGGAGCCTCAGCGAAGCCCTGGTGCCAAAAAAAAAAAAAAGTAAATAAAGGAGAAAAGAGAAAAAAAATACAAAATTCATGACAACTGTGATACTGGTGATAAAACTCTCAACTTCACAGTTAGCTGGCCTCAAACTAACTGAAAATTCCAGAAAGGAATCAAAACGTGAGACGGGGGGCCGGGTGGTGGCGCACCTGGTGGAGCGCACGTTACAGCGCACAAGGACCCGGGTTTGAGCCCCCAGTCCCCACCTGCAGGGGGAAAGTTTCACAAGTGGTGAAGCAGGGCTGCAGGTGCCTCTCTGTCTCTCTCCCTCTCTCTCCCTCCCTTCCCTCTCGATTTCTGACTGTTTCACCTATCCAATAAATAATAAAGATTAAAAATAAAACGTGAGAGAGGAGAAAGAAAGAAAAAGTCTGGGAGCAGTGGATTCAGTGTCTAGGCACTGAGCCCCAGTGATAACCCAGTGGCAAGAAGACCACCCCAAACACAGCGCAGCACAACACCAGCAAGACTCAAAGGAGAAAACTCAGTAGGCGGCCTTGGTGAACCGGCCATCTGAGCTGGCACTGAAGACAACAGGCAGAGTAGAGAAGACTGGGAGGCCGGCAGATCCCCCCTGACACCGACAAAGGCTTTCTTTCTCATGGACCACGCGAGACAAGCTCATTTATGGACATTTTCTGATGTTTCACAGTCCAGAACTCTTAAAAAGAGTTGCCCCTGTGTTTACTTGTACACCTCTCTTAAAGGAGGTAAAAACACAATGGCCAGCGATAATCCAATCACCAAACAGAAGAGCATTTTTCACCCTTACTGTCTTATCACAACAGTTTATACTCCCAAGCTACTCTTACATCTTTTACCTTTTAAAAGAACTGCTACCTATCAGTTTCCTCTTGTGTGTGGTGTCTGTACCAATCCCTTGCCTGTGTCTCTTACGTGCTGTTACTACCTACAGTTTGAGCCTCAACTTACCCCTCTTCCCATTTTACTCTTACAGACTTTTAACCCTAAACTCTAACGAGCGCAAGTTTTCTCTTAGTGATCTCATGCTTTCCACACTGATCTCAAAGACAAATGAAAAACTCCTACAGAATGTAAATTGGAGAGCAGTCTGGAGAAGCCTCAGAAGGCTAGAAGTGGACCTGCCCAATGACCCAGCAATTCCTCTCCCGGGGATAAGGAACCCAGCACACCCATCCAAAGAGATCTGTGTACAGCTGTGGTGTTCACAGCAGCACCATGTGTAACAGCCAAAAGCTGGGAGCAACCCAGGTGTCCAACAACAGATGAGTGGCCGAGCAAGCTGTGGTCTAGCTACAGAACAGAATACTACACCGCTGTTAAGAATAATGGATTCACCTTCTTCACCTCCTCTCGGATGGAGCTTGAAGGATTCCTGTGAAGTGAGATCAGCCAGAAAGAGAAGGATGAAGATGGGATGATCTCAATCATAGAGAGAAGTTAAAAAACAACATCAGAAGGGAAAACACTAAGCAGAACTTGGACTGGAGTTGGTGTCTTGCACCAAAGTCAAAGACTCTGGGGTGGGGTGAGGGTTCAGGTCCTGGAACAGGATGGCAGAGGACCTAGTGGGGGCTGAATTGTTATGTGGAAAACTGAGAAACGTTATGCATGTACAAACTACTGTATTTTACTGTCAACTGTAAACCATGAATCCCCCCAATAAAGAAAAAAATAGTGATTAGAAAATTGTAAACTTACAGGGTAAGTTAAACCCACACTCCCCACCACAGTTCTGGGTCCCTCCCCTCCCACCTCTCAAAGAGAACCACCAAGAGTTCAAAGTCTTAGAAATACTTTGTTTGCTTCTGGCTTTGTGTTCGTTTGCTTGTTTTGTTTTACAAGTTATGCGTACCAGTTCTGTAAATTGCACATATGAGTGAAAACATCTGGTTAATTTTATAAAAGATAAAAGGGATGAACTATAGGACTTCCCAAAGAAGGAAGTTGCTAGGCCGTAGCATGTTTGATATTCATGGACAAGCCCTCATAAGTCGGCAATATATATGATACGATATACATTGACATAGCATGTCAACCTACTCGGATATTGACCTGAGATTTAGAGAAGTGTCATTGTAACAACAAATAGTAGGAAGTGTCACTGTAACAACAAACATTACAGACATTGGCTTATATTTCTCAGAAAAGTAACAGTCCAGGTACACAGTAGATAAGAATAACTAAAATGTTAACTTATGGTGAGTGAAGAGTGGTCACACCTACCTTAAGATGTGAGACGGTACCCTTATGACAAGTCTTATAAAAAATAGTTCTTTTGAGGCCAGATGGTGGCGCACCTGGTTGAGCGCACATATTACAATGCGCAAGAACCCAGGTTTGAGTCCGGGTCACCACCTGCAGGAGAAGCTTTGGGAGCGGTGAAGCAGGGCTGCAGGTGTCTGTCTCTCTCTCTATCATCCCCTTCCCTCTTGATTTCTGGTTGTTTCTATCCAGTAAGTAAATATAATAAAAATGTTTAAAAATATTTCCTTGATAAATTAAATAATTACAAACACATTAAAATTATCATGTGGACTACCTCCCAAAATTATACCATATACATTTAATTTTTATTAATTAATTGGGTGGGGGTAGACAGCATAATGATTCTGTAGATTCTTTCATGCCTGAGGCTCGAAAGTCCCAGTTTCAGTCCCCTGCACCACTATCAGCCAGAGCTGAGCAGTGCTCTTGTAAGAAATAAATAAATAAGGGAGTCGGGTGGTAGTGCATCGGGTTAAGTGCACATGGCACAAAGCGCAAGGACCGGCATAAGGATCCCGGTTCGAGCCCCCGGCTCCCCACCTGCAGGGGAGTCGCTTCACAGGCGGTGAAGCAGGTCTGCAGGTGTCTGTCTTTCTCTCCCCCTCTGTCTTCCCCTCCTCTCTCCATTTCTCTCTGTCCTATCTAACAATGACGACATCAATAACAATAACAACTACAACAATAAAACAACAAGGGCAACAAAAGGGAAAATAAATAATAATAAAAAATTTAAAATAAATAAAAGAGAAAATAAGTAAATAAATCATAACTGTAACTGTGTCACTATTCTTTCTAGACAAAAAAAAAGTAAAGAAAGTCACATTAAAATAGTCAACTAGATAACTAAAGCAGTGAAGTTATTTTATCTCAAGGCATCCACTAATCCTGTGGAATCTGAGTTTCCTACATTTTCCCTGCCTCACAGAGAGAAAAGATAAAGAGACAAAAAATCCAGCATTTACTAGAGATAAGAAATATGATAAAAAATATCTCCTATGTATGTCTGTGGCTGTAAAAAGTCATACATCGGGAGTCGGGCTGTAGCGCAGCGGGTTAAGCGCACGTGGCGCAAAGCACAAGGACCGGCATAAGGATCCCGGTTCAAACCCCGGCTCCCCACCTGCAGGGGAGTCGCTTCCCAGGCGGTGAAGCAGGTCTGCAGGTGTCTGTCTTTCTCTCCCCCTCTCTGTCTTCCCCTCCTCTCTCCATGTCTCTCTGTCCTATCCAACAACGACAACAACAATAATAACTACAACCATAAAACAACAAGGGCAACACAAGGGAATAAATAAATAAAATAAATAAATATTTTTTTAAAAGTCATACATCAGGCCCAGGACACAGCACAGTGCTTAAACAGAGCTTAAACAGAATGCTTGTCATGCCTGAGGTTGCAAAGTATCAGGTGAAAATCCAAAGGAAGAAAGGGAAAGAAGAGAAGAAGGAATTAGGGAACAAGTAAGAAGGAGGGAAAAGGAAATGAACAGAACAGGAAAAAAGGTGTAACGAGCCAAAAAATCCCTAAGGGAAAAAAAGACAGGGAGGTCCTTCTCTCCCTCTATTCTTGTGAGCACTTGTTGTTTTTGTCCTTTCTGGTGGACGACATTCTCCCAGATGTGAAGTGACATTGCACGGTTGTCTCTATATTTCTTTAGTCACCAGAGACTCTGAGAATGTCTTCATAGACCTCTGCATCCAGGCTCGAACATTTGCCCACTGTACCCACAAAGAATCACGACATGCCAGTTGGTAAAAAAAAAAAAAGACTCTGAATCCCAAATATAAAATTCTATGTTGAACATGCTTAAATCAATTCAAGGTGGGAGTATACACACATGTACTAAGAGTCAGGTGATAAAATCTCAAGGCAGTCACAATCACAAGAGAGCTGAATAGAATTTAATGGACATGAAAAAGGCATGACTCAGATTTTAGATTTCAAGATGGTTTAAGTAAAACAGATACAGTTAGCAGAAAATTTAACACCTGAGGACAGAGTCCAAGAGACTATAGTATAACGTGAATACACAAAGAGTTGGGAAATGTCACGGACCCATTAGAGGACAGCATAGAGAACAGCATGAAACATTTCACCTTGAGCTAGAGCACCAGACATTTGCAAAAGTTAGAAAGAGTGAGGGAAGACACTAACTATAAGATGGAATCTCAGGGTTAAGCGCAGGTGGCGCAAAGCGCAAGAACCGGCGTAAGGATCCCGGTTCGAGCTCCCCGGCTCCCCACCTGCAGGGGAGTCGCTTCACAGGCGGTGAAGCAGGTCTGCAGGTCTGCCCCCTCTCTGTCTTCCCCTCCTCTCTCCATGTCTCTCTGTCCTATCCAACAATTATGACGTCAATAACAACAATAGTAACTACAACAATAAAACAAGGGCAACAAAAGGGAATGAATAAATAAATATTTAAAAAAGAAAAAAAGAGAATCAAAACACATGAACTTGAAAAAAAGTAAACAAATAGCCAACTTGTCTCTAAGACCTTGTGAGAAGGATGATGGTTACCACTGGGGCTGGGGTGGTGAGGACACAGAAATGCGGTGGTGGGTGTGGTGTGGAGATATATCACTATTATGTTATAGTCTTGGAAATCACTATTAAATTACTAATAAGCTTTTTAAAGAGCTGTTTGCACCTGCTATATACATAGCTTTAGGTTCCTGATTATTAAACAGTTTGTCCTGCTTTATATCTTCATAATTTCTCAGCCACCAAGTTACAGATGCTACCATGACACCATCCTGACCTCCCCGGACAGACGCCCTCACCCACGTGTCCTGGAGCCTCCCCTCCCCAGAGCCCTGCCCCACTAGGGACAGACAGACACAGGCTGGGGGTGTGGATCCACCTGCCAACACCCATGTCCAGCGGAGAAGCAATGACAGAAGCCACAACTCCCACCTTCTGCTCCCCATAAAGAATTTGGGTCCATGCTCCCAGAGGGATAAAGAACAGGGAAGTTTTCAATGGAGGGGATGGGATATGGAACTCTGGTGGTAGGAAATGTCTGGAATTATATCCCTCTTATCCTATGGCTTTGTCAATATTTTCTGTTTTTTATTTTATAAATAAATTAAATAAAAATTAAAAAAGAGCTACTTGTTTAGTGGAATTTATGATCTCTTGCAAGTCTAAAATCTAAGTATATTTCCTTTGTGAAAGTGAAATCATTATGAATTGAAAATAAGATACGGGAGTCAGACGGTAGCGCAGCGGGTTAAGCGCATGTAGTGCAAGGCACAAGGACTGGCGTAAGGATCCCGGTTGGAGCCCCCGGCTCCCCACCTGCAGGGGAGTCACTTCACAGGCGGTGAAGCAGGTCTGCAGGTGTCTGTCTTTCTCTCCCCTTCTCTGTCTTTCCCTCCTCTCTCCATTTCTCTAAAAATAAATAAATGAATAAATAAAAAGAAAACAAGATACCACATTTCATAGTATATTATATTTTCTTCTGATTCTTGAAAGATAGAACTCCACTTTACTTTGCATCTAACATTAGCACTGAGAAGCATGTTATCAATCCACTGCTTGTTTTTTTTAAACAATATGCTCTTTAAGTCTTAAGAAAAGTCTTTGTTGCTTTGAAATTCATTCTAGTATATTTATTTATTGAGCAGAGGTAGAGAGTAATTGAGATTATAAATAATACAGGCAGTTATAGAAATAAGAGTCAAGCCCTATCTGTGACCTTGGGAGATCCACTGCAGTTTCCAATGGAGGGAACGGGGACAGAGCTCTGGTGGTGGGAACAGTGTAGAATTAGACCCCTATTATGTCATAATTTTGCAAATCAATATTAAATCCCTAATAATAATTAACAGAATCAAAGTGATATTTTTTAAAATAAAAAAGGCTATTTTTTTAGGAGACCAATTTACTTACATAATTAATAACCTTGTCAATGTTGTAAGCTAAATAATAAAGTTAGTATGGAAACCCCCCACCCCACACACACACACGTATTACCTATTAGGGCAAGATATAAGGTTGGGCTCAACCAAGGCATTTTGACAATAAAAGCAGACAGATGAGAGAAACAGAGCATCTTGTACGAGGCCCGGCACCTGCTTTTCCTTTCACACAGGCGCTGAGAAGCAGGACACCATTTGGCAGTGTTTTCTCTGAGAAGCAAGGGAAGGCTAGCACTCACCTTGAGCTGCGTTCTGGTTCTATACAATGTCCTTAAACAGGTTTAAAAATTGCTTCTCTCTCTCGGGCAGATTTTTAATTACAGATAAAGTATTCCCGTGGACATTCTTTTAAATCAGATTCCTCGTCTGTTTACAAATGCCCAGTTTTTAACGGGTTGCTGGCACTCTGACCTCACTAGCCCTGGTGTCATGGCAGTCCTCTGCCTTCTGACACAGACAGTCATTCCCTGGAAGGCTTGTCATGAATCACCTCTCGCTGCAGACGTCTGTATGTCCAATAGGAGGTTTTCCCCCACCCTGTATGAGTACCATTATTTCTCTTAGCATCTCAAAAACTCTTGATACCATGTATTTGGCTCCGGGGTAAAAAAAAAATTTTTTTTGCAAGGTTTAACTGATGAAGAAATAAAAGTGATTTATTAAAGGCTTCTGAGAAAGGATTGCGAGAGACAGATCACCATAGCTGCTCACAAAAAAAAAAAAAAAAAGCAGGAAAGTCATAAAGGAAGACTGCGTGCGGGAGGGAGATTGTTCAGGAGTTTGGAGATCTCTCTCTTTCTCTCTCTCTCTCTCTCTCTCTCTCTCTCTCTCTGACACAGATGGAACTAGAAAGGATTGTGTTAAGGGAATAAGCCTAAAGAAGAAAATGAACCAGATGATCTTGCCTGCGGTGGAAGTGAAGGAAAATAAATAAATACATAAGGGGGGCCAGGCAGCGGCTCACCTGTGCATACACTGCAGTGCACATGGATTCAGGTTCAGAGCCCCTGGTCCCCACCTGCATGGGGGAGCAAGCTTCACAAGTGGTGAAGATGGTATTCCTCTGTCTCTCTCCCTCTCTCCCTCCCACCTCTCAAAATTTCTCTCTGTCTCTATTGGATAATAAACGGATAAAATATTTAAAATAAGTAAGAAAAATACCGGGAGGAACATGAATCAACTGGTCAACCTCAGCAGGCCTGGAGGAAGAACAGACGAGAGAACAGAGTGGCTGGGGACCCAGTGTTCTGTGCTGGAGGGACCCATGACCCTGGCGGTGGGTGGGTGAGGTGTGTGGTCACCACATGAAAAGACGCTCCCCGCCCCCATGACAAGAAGCCTGTCAATCACCGTTTGCTTCATAAAGTGGTTCCGTAAAAGTGCTCTGACTCCCCTTTCAGTGCTGCAAACAGCAGACCCATTTCAATTCCAGGGCCTGACCTTAGCTTCACTGGACTCAGCCCAGCTGGCAAAAGGCTCAGACCTACAGGGAAGCAGAGGTCACACACACCTTCCTGTGCAGCATCTGGGCCCCAGATCAGATCGACGGGAGTTACAGCCAACAATCCTTAGATGCTTTCTCCATAGTTTTAAATTTATTTTCCCTTTTTTTGTTGCCCTTGTTTTGTTGTAGTTATTATTGTTAATGTCATCATTGTTGGATAGGAGAGAGAGAGAGAGAAATGGAGAGAGGAGAAGAAGACAAGGGTCCAATTCCCACCACCAGAACTCCTTTTCCCATCACCTCCATTGGAAGCTTTCCCATTCTTTATCCCTCTGGGAGTCTGGACCCAAATTCTTTATGGGGAGCAGAAGGTGGGAGTTGTGGCTTCTGTAATTGCTTCTCTGCTGGACATGGGTGTTGGCAGGTGGATCCACACCCCCAGCCTGTGTCTGTCTGTCCCTAGTGGGGCAGGGCTCTGGGGAGGGGAGGCTCCAGGACACATGGGGGAGGGCGTCTGCCCAGGGAGGTCAGGTTGGCGTCATGGCAGCATCTGCAACTTGGTGGCTGAAAATATAAAGCAGAACAAACTGTTTAATAATCAGGAACCTAAAGGTAAGAATAGAGCAGATGAGATTAGGGGTCTCCATTTTGAGAAAAGCTAGCAGGTCTGTTTTAGGTATATTCCAAGGGGCCCATGGCCCTACTAGTTTTTGCCTGAGCCTGAAAGCTAACAGGCAGGTGGGCTAAAGGTATTGTTTGGGGAGATGGTGTCAGAGTTGGACATAGAAAACTGAATCAGGGCAGAGAGTAGCTCCCAAATATGGGGAAAGTAGGGAGTCGGGCGGTAGCGCAGCGGGGTTAAGCACATGTGGCAGGAAGTGCAAGGACCTGTGTAAGGATCCCGGTTCCAGCCCCCAGGCTCCCCACCTGCAGGGGAGTCGCTTCCCAGGCGGTGAAGTAGGTCTGCAGGTGTCTGTCTTTCTCTCCCCCTCTCTGTCTTCCCCTCCTCTCTCCATGTCTCTCTGTCCTATCCAACAATGACAACAACAATAATAACTACAACAATAAAACAACAAGGGCAACAAAAGGGAATAAATAAATAAAATAAATAAAATTAAAAAAAAGAAAGAAAAAGAATCTTCACAAAGAAGAGATTCAAATGCCAACAAACATGAAAAAAAAATACTCCAAGTCTTTATCAGAGAAATGCAAATAAAGACAACAATGAGATACCACTTCACTCCTGTGAGAATATCACATATCAGAAAAGGCAGCAGCTGCAAATGCTGGAGAGGGTGTGGGGTCAAAGGAACCCTCCTGCACTGCTGGTGGGAATGTCAATGGGTCCAACCTCTGTGGAGAACAGTCTGGAGAACTCTCAGAGGCTACAAGGGGACCTGCCCTAGGACCCTGCAATTCCTCTCCTGGGGATAGGTCCTAAGGAACCCAGCACATCCATCCAAAAAGATCTGTGTACGCCTGTGTTCATAGCAGCACAATTTGTAGTAGCTCAGCCTTGGAGGAAACTGAGGTGTCCAACCATAGATGAGTGGTTGAGAAAGTTATGTTCCATGGACACAATGGAATACTACTCATCTATGAAGAATAATAAATTTCATTACAGGGCACAAAGAACCAGGTTCAAGCCCTTGGTCCCCACCTGCAGGGGGAAAGCTTCACAAGTGGTGAGGCAGGGCTGCGGGTGTGTCTCTGTGTCTCTCCCTCTCTACGTGTGTCTCCCCTCTCAATTTCTCTGTCTCTATCCAATCATAAATAAACAAAAATATAATTACAAAAAAAAAGTTTAAAAAATGATGAATTCACCTTCTTCGCCTCCTCTGGGATGGAGCCTGAAGGAATGCTATAAAGTGAGGTCATCCAGAAAGAGAAGGATGAAGATGGGATGAAATGGAGACATCAGAACAGAAGGGGAGACACAAAGCAGAACTTGGAGACTGGGTCAGGTGTCTTGCACCAACGTAAAGGACTCGGGGGTGGGGGGTGGGGAGCGGGGCTCGGGTCTTGGTCTATGATTTGGGGAGGACTTAGGTGGATGGTGAGTGTGTCTTGCAGACACCTATTAGGGTTCGTTGACAAACTGTATCCATGTGTCAACTGTAAATCACTTAATTCCTCTTTCAAAGTGGGGGGAGAAGCAAAAAACACATCCATACATGCCCTTGGTAAATCACAGTCCAGTCGGAAGGAGTATAAACAGTATCAAGGGTCCTCACGGCTGTATCCAGAAACTGTGGAGAGATTTGGCTCAAAGAAGAAATGTCTCAGCTTAACTCTGAAGGTTCAGGGAAGCTGGGCAGTGGCGCACCTGTTAGAGACCACGTGCTACAGTGTGCAAGGTGTCTCTCTTCCTCTCTTCCTTCCTATCTCTTCACTCTATGTCAATTTCTCTCTGTCTCTATCCAGATCAATCAATATAATATTTTCTTTAAAAAAAGAAGGCTTGTCCAACAACAGATGAGTAGCTGAGCAAGCTGTGGTCTAGATACACAGTGGAATACTACTCAGCTCTAAAAAATGGTGACTTCACCGTTTTCAGCCGATCTTGGATGGACCTTGAAAAATTCATGTGAAGTGAAATAAGTCAGAAACAGAAGGATGAAGATGGGATGATCTCATTCTCAGGCAGAAGTTGAAAAACAAGAGCAGAAGAGAAAACACAAGTAGAACCTGAACTGGAGTTGGCGTATTGCACCAAAGTAAAAGACTCTGCGGTGGGTGGGGGGGAAAGAACAGGTCCAAGAAGGATGACAGAGGACCTGGTGGGGGTTGTCTTGTTATATGGGAAACTGGGGGAATGTTATGCATGTACAAACTATTGTATTTACTGTTGAATGTAAAACATTAATTCCCCAATAGAGAAATAAAAAAAAAAAAGAAGGCTCAAGGTAGATTTCTGATTGGAAGAGGCCTCTGAGACAGAACTTGCACCATTATCTCTGGGGTGGGGAGATAAGAAACAGAAAAAAAAAGTCAAAAGCAAATTGCTTCACGTTGAGGTGTGAAATTGCTAGGATAAAAAAAAAAAAAAAGAAGAACTTTAAGCCTGAAGGATAAATTCCTGAAATATGAATTTTAAGAAGCTGAAAAATTAGAAAGATGATTTGACTTTGCAGGGAAAGCTTCTTAGGAATCCAGGCAATTGGCAGTTATTCTGCATCATTCAAATCTAGTCCTTGCCCACAACAGCCTAGGCAGCTCCAGCCCTCTGCCTGCCCACCCTGAGTATTTATCCCTCTCCTCTCTCGGCCGCCGCCCGTCACACACACACTCACCCATGCATATAAGGAGTCACCTCCAGTGTAGCACGCTGGGCTAGAGAGAGGTGACTCAGCACATGGGTGCCAACCTTGCCACCTGGTTTACTCAGCTCAGAGCCCCGGGACAGTGTGGGAGATGTGAGCACAACAATATCTATCTATCATTTATCTATTTATCATCTATCTCCTGACTATCAGCTATCTATCTTTCTATTATTTATCTACCTGTCTACCATCTCAATCAAAGAAAAAAATGTCCCCCACAAATGATTTCACCCGTGTCCTGGAGTCTCCCCTCCCCAGACCCCTGCCCCACTAGGGAAAAATAGAAACAGGTTGGCGGAAAGTGAAAAGAGAGAGAGAGAGAGAGAAAGAAACAGGCTGGGGGTGTGGATCCACCTGCCAGCACCCATGTCCAGCAGAGAAGCAATGACAGAAGCCAGAACTCCCACCTTCTGCTCCCCATAAAGAATTTGGGTCCAGACTCCCAGAGAGGAGAAATATCAGGGGAAGATGACCAGAGGGCTCTGAACTCCAACTCCATCAGGACCCGGAGAGAGAGGAGGGAAAGAAGTGGACATTTGGAAATAGTAACAGGTGTAGGTATGACTTGGAAAGGAAGGGAAGATAGGACCTTAAAAAAAAAAAAAAAAATATATATATATATATAAATAGGGAGGCCGGGCTATTGTGCAGCAGGTTAAGTGCTCACAGCACGAAGCCCAAGGACCGGCATAAGGATCCCAGTTCGAGCCCCCGGCTCCCCACCTGCAGGGGAGTCGCTTCACAGGTGGTGAAGCAGGTCTGCAGGTGTCTGTCTTTCTCTCCCCCTCTCTGTCTTTCCTTCCTCTCTCCATTTCTCTCTGTCTTATCTAACAACAGCAATAACAACAATAACAAAACGATAACCCTGGAGGCAAAAAATACAAATCTATACAAATGAAGACCAAGAGTTGTAGAAATCACAGGGAGCCCATATCTGCAACCTTAGGTGGGCTGCTGTAGCTTCCAGTGGAGGGACTGGGGACTCGTGGTGGGAACGGTGTGGAGTTGTACCCTGCTGTCTTATAATTTTGTAAATCAGTGTTAAGTCACTCATAAAAGTAAATTTAAAAAATTAAAAAGTGACCTACAGAGAGGTGAGACTGTGTATGCAGAAGACGCTGGTTCTGCCCCCTCCCGCCCCCGTTTATATATATGTAGAAATCACAGCTATCGTTCCATGAAGCTGAGCGGTGTTTTGTCAGGATCCGTACTTGCCATCACACTGTTAGCGGAATATCTTATTGGACTGATTCAATCTTTTGATTCTGAGCCAGAATAGAAGAATAGATCCTAGCCAGAGAAATTAGGGCATGATGTTTGGAGCAGCGTGAAAACAGTAAGTCTGGGCAGACGTTCTCGGTAAGCCCGGGAGATGCTGAGCCCGCGTCTGGCTCTGTTCTCTTTGTCACTGCTCTGCTCTAGTCACACCTTCTCCTGCCCGGTTATCCATCCACATGTCCTCACACAAGCTGTGTGCTACTCCTAAAATGTTCTGTTTTTGTTTTTGTTTTTGTTTTTATTCCCCAACTGTTGTTAGATGGGTCTTTTATCCATTGTTTTTGTAAATTATCTTTATTTATTTATTGGATAGAGGCAGCCAGAAATTGAGAGGAAGGGGAGATAGAGAGAGATACAGAGAGATACAGAGACACCCGTAGTACTGCTTCACCACCTTGCAGCTGGGGACCAGGGGCTTGAGCTCTGGTCCTTGTGCGCTGTAGCTCGTTCACTCAATCAGGTGTGCCACCACCCGGCCCCGCGACTTTCTTTTTTTTTCTTTTTTTAAAAAGAAAAATTATTTACTTATTTACTTATTCCCTTGTGTTGCCCTTGTTGTTTTATTGTTGTAGTTATTATTGTTGTTGTTGTTATTATTATTGTTGTTGGATAGGACAGAGAGACATGGAGAGAGGAGGGGAAGACAGAGAGGGGGAGAGAAAGACAGACACCTGCAGACCTGCTTCACCGCCTATGAAGCGACTCCCCTGCAGGTGGGGAGCTGGGGGCTTGAACCGGGATCCTTATACTGGTCCTTGCGCTTTGTGCCACATGCACTTAACCTGCTGCACTACTACCGGACTCCCCATTGCTTGATTTTTCTCCCCACCCTGCTGGGAAGAAAAGGAGGCACATGTCTGCTTGTGTGATCTCACAAGTCTTTCCTTATTCTCTCTCGCGCTCCCTCTTTTATTATTATCCCTGTTTATATTGGTAGAGACACCCAGAAATCGAGAGGGGAGGAGAAGAGAGAGATAGAGAGGGGGGCCTGGTGGTGACGCACCCGGCTAAGCACACATAGTTCTTAGCACAAGGACCCAGGTGAAGTACATCTGCAGGTGTCTGTCTTTCTCTCTCCCTCTCTATCTCCCCCTTCTGTCTCAATTTCTCTCTGTTCTACCCAATAAAATGGGGGAAATGGCCTCCAGAAGCAGTGGGTTTTTACTGCAGGCACCAAGCCCCAGCGATAACACTGGAGGAAAATTAATAATAATAATAATAATAATAATAATACCTAAAGGGGGCCATGTGGTGGCGCACCTGGTTGAGCACACATGTTACAGGGCACAAGGACTCAGGTTCCAGCCCCTGGTCCCCACCTGCAGGGGGAAAGCTTCACGAGTGGTGAGGCAGGGCTGCAGCTGTCTCTCTGTCTCTCTCCCTCTCTCTCTCTCTCTCCTCTCAATTTTTGGCTGTCTTTATCCAATAAACTAATAAGGATGATTTTTGAAGCATGTATATGTAAGAAGTGTGAAAAAGAAGTTTTTAATGCCTTAAGAAACATTGAAAAGGGACCAGGTGGTGGTGCACCCAGTTAGGCACACACATTACAGTGTACAAGGTCCTAGTTTCAAAGCCTTGGCCCCCACCTGCAGGGGGAAATGTCTCTGTCTCTTTCCCTATCTCTCCATCCCCTCTCCATTTCTCTGTTTCTATCCAATAATAACAAGGAAACATTAAAAATGATGCATTATAAAAAGTTATGCCTGGGAGTCAAGTGGTAGCACAGCGGGTTAAGCTCAAGGACCCACGTAAGGATCCCGATTCAAGCCCCCGGCTCCCCACCTGCAGGGGAGTCGCTTCACAGGCGGTGAAGCAGGTCTGCAGGTGTCTGTCTTTCTCTCCCCTTCTCTGTCTTCCCCTCCTCTCTCCATTTCTCTCTGTCCTATCCAACAACGAACAACATCAACAACAACAACAAAAACAATAAAACAAGGGCAACAAAAAGGAAAATAAAAAATAAAATTTTTTTTATAAAGTTATGCCTGCCCACTGGATAATAAATTACATAAATGTAGCATGCATACACACACACACACACACACAACATTGCCTCTTCTTCTGTGGAAATCAATTTTATTTGTAAATCTTAGAATACCTGCCATCACAGTAAGAAACTGACTGGAGTGACAACTCTTTATCCCTTCACCAGGGCCTGATGGTCCACACCACCACAGAGAAGCCAGTGTCCCCACTCATCATCACCCTCACCTGAGACAGGGCCTAGGATGTGGGAAGGCCCCCAACTCAAGCTTGCTTTCTTTCTTTCTTTCTTTCTTTCTTTCTTTCTTTCTTTCTTTCTTTCTTTCTTTCTTTTTTCTTAAAGAAAGTTTTTTTTCTTATTGTCTTTATTTGTTTATTAAATAGAGACAGCCAGAAATCAAGAGGGAAGGGAGAGATAGAGAGGGAGAGAGACAGAGAGACACCTGCAGCCCTGCTTCACCGCTTGGGAAGCTTTCCCCCTGCAGGTGGGGACTGGGGGCTCAAACCCAGGTCCTTAAGCCCTGTAACATGTGCTCAACCAGGTAGTGATGCCACATGAGAGTCCAGAAGAAAGCCAGTGTTTGGTAACTGTGGCTTTTGTTATCAGCAACCAATGATCAAGGTAGCTGCATTCCAGCCTCTTGTCATCTACGCCTCTAATGTGTAAAATGGAAAGAGAAGTTCCCTATTATCCCATTCATCCTATTATCCCATTCATCCTTTTTAACATCCTCAAACTGCGACTTTTTTTTTTTTTTTGCAGCTGTGTCACTATTCCAATGTTCTTTTGATGCCATTTAGAAGGAGAGGGGAGTTTTCACTAGAACAATGATCAGTCCTCAAAGTTCTCTGGCATCATAACAGTGAATGGTATTTATAGACTTTCCTCCTGTTGGGAGCTGCTCTCTGCCCTAATCCAGCTTTCTAGTCCTATTCGTAACCCTGACACCATCTCCCCAGACAATACTTTCAGTTCACCTGCATGTTAGCTGGTTGGGCTCATACAAAAATTACTAATGTCATGGGCCCCTTGGAACAGACCTAAAATACACTTCCTAGTTTTTTCCCACATGAAAACCTCAAATTTCATCTGCTCTATTCCTACCTTTGGGTTCCTGATTATTAAACAATTTCTTCTGCTTTATATCTTAATTCTTTTTCAGCCACCAAGTTGCAGGTGCTACCATGACTCCATCCTGACCTCCCTGGACAGACGCCCTCACCCGTGTGTCCTGGAGCCTCCCATCCCCAGAGCCCTGCCCCACTAGGGACAGACAGACACAGGCTGGGGGTGTGGATCCACCTGCCAACACCCATGCCCAGCGAAGAAGCAATGACAGAAGCCAGAACTCCCACCTTCTGTTCCCCATAAAGAATTTGGGTCCATGCTCCCAGAGAGGTAAAGAATCTGGGGGGGGGGGGGGGGGGGGGGCGGGGAGATAGATAGAATACTGGTTATGCAAGTACACTCTCATGCATGAGCCTCCAAGTCCCAGGTTCAGTCCCCCCCACCACCAGAGCTGAACAGTGCTTGGGTAAAATAAGTTAATTAATTAATTAATTAAATTTTAAAAAGAAAGTAAAAAAAGATAAAGACTAGGGAAGCTTACAATAGAGGGGATGGGACACAGAACTCTGATGTTGGGAACTGTGTGGAATTGTCCCCTTGTTATCTTACAATCCTGTTCATCATTATTAAAATAAGAATACTAATAAAAGATCCTGGAATCTGGCATCAGGAGAAAAGTCCTCTGTCCTTTCTCTGAACTTCTCTAGACAACAGGCTTCTTGTGGGAATGCGTGAGACTCAGTCTCAGGTCGGAAACAGAAAGGAGCCGTCAAACCGCTGGTCAAGCAAGCCAATCTGCAGCCTTCACACTGTCAGATGTCCGTGCAGCCACGGCATTTTAGAGATGTGGTTATGCCTTCTCGCTACACTCATGATTTCCTCCAGTAAAGGTATGTGGCGTGTTTCCAACAGAAATGGTGGGGACAGAGAAAAGCAGAGAGACAACGGCTAATAATAGTCTCCATAGATGCGCAGATACATCTGCGATGTATTCTGACATCCCTTTTGAAAAAGTTAAATGTGTTATCTATGGATTTGAACCTGCTTGTTCTTCATTTAAAACATGTTGTATATTTCCTGTATTAGCGAGCATGAATCTGCAAAATATATCATGAATGAGCATTCCATCACACACATGGCTTGTCAGACCTCCTAGTCTCTTCTTATAGGCAAGATTAGTAACCATTTTACTTAGTAAGGGACACAGTGTAAATCAATTGTCACACAGTTACATGGGGGCCAGGTGGTGGCTCACCTGGACGGTCATACATGTCACAATACACAAGGACCCAGGTTCAAGTCCCTGGTTCCCACCTGCAAGGGGGAAAGCTTTGCGAGTAATGATGCAGGGGTGCAGGTATCTCTCTCCCTCTCTATCTCCCCCTTTCCCTCTTGATCTCTGGGTGCCTCTACCCAAGAAATAAATAAAGATAATAAAAAATATTTTTTTAAATAGTTACCTTAATTATTTTCAACATGAGAAGAAGCCAACGGAAAGTTTTATTACTGTAATCACGAAACTTAAACTTTTATACAGGTGGTCTCTTTCACCTTAAAGTTCATGTCAAAATGATTCCATAAGGCACTATTTTATTTTATCTTTTTGTTTGTTTGTTTGGTTACAGAAAGAGGGAGGCAGAGAGGAGATATCACAGCACCCCCTTGAATGTGGTGGAGGCCGGGCTCGAACCTGGCTCCCTCACATGGCAACCAACACACTAATCAAGTGAGCTATCTGGCTGAGCCATCATCAAGTGCTGGTATCTGGTGATTTTATTCCAAATCGTCAAGCTCTGATTCAGATTTAAGTTCCATAATGTTTTCCGCCGACTGGGTCTTAGTAGGGTTAAGGGTTGATAAACATTCGCTCTTACAACATCTTACAATACTTCGTACAATACTCAGCAGTCTCCATGACAACCAGGGTTCTTTAAAGATATTTTAATTGCAACCGTCTTTTGGAATTGTTGACAGTTTATTGTGACACAATTAAGACAACTTAAGGCAGGCTACTCACTGATAAATGGGTTCCTAGCCAAGCCGATTCTGCTTTCCTGATAAGGTAATGGGAGCATCTGAATGAAAAATAAATAAATAAAAACATGCAGGATACTGTTTCTGTGCAAGACATTTGAAGAAAAGGATTGTCAAGCATTTGAAGTAGAAAGAATGCGTTCTTTAGATTCCAAACAACTGGGTACAGAACACAAAAGGAATTTGAATACCAGTATTGGTCACCAAGAAAGAAGACAAAAAGCACAATCAAGATCAAAATCACTTTTATATTTTATTGCAAATATTTGATAATTGTCCCTGTAATGGCAGCTTCAAAATGGGGATTTTGATAGGATGCACGGCACTAAGATGGACACTGAAAATGCTAACGATTTATCCAATGGTACTGAACTCTCCCTTTAAAAGCCACAGTAAATGTTACTTGTTTAGATGTAAATTTTGTATGTTGTTTTTAAATGTATTTTCTGAGAGAAAAAGTGAGAGACCAGAGCATTGCTCGGTCGTAATTTTTGATCATCCTTGCTTTCCCCACTATGGTAAGGAATTGTCACTCCAGTCAGTTTCTTACTGTGATGGCAGGTATTCTAAGATTTAAAAATAAAATTGATTTCCACAGAAGAAGAGGCAATGTCGTGTGTGTGTGTGTGTGTATGCATGCTACATTTATGTAATTTATTGTCCAGTGGGCAGGCATAACTTTATAAAAAAATTTTTATTTTATTTTTTATTTTCCTTTTTGTTGCCCTTGTTTTATTGTTTTATTGTTTTTGTTGTTGTTGTTGTTGATGTCATCGTTGTTGGATAGGACAGAGAGAAATGGAGAGAAGAGGGGAAGACAGAGAGGGGGAGAGAAAGACAGACACCTGCAGACCTGCTTCACCGCCTGTGAAGTGACTCCCCTGCAGGTGGGGAGCCGGGGGCTTGAATCGGGATCCTTACGTGGGTCCTTGAGCTTAACCCGCTGTGCTACCACTTGACTCCCAGGCATAACTTTTTAGAATGCATCATTTTTAATGTTTCCTTGTTATTATTGGATAGAGACAGAGAAATGGAGAGGGGATGGAGAGATAGGGCTAAATTGGGGCAGGGAAGTGGCACCTCTGGGAGACACATATGTCGCAACATGAAAGGCCCTGGGTTCAAGGCCCTGGTACCCGCTTGTACAGGAAGAAGCTTCATCAGCAGTGAAGCAGCGTTGCTCCTGTCACTGTTTCTCCTCCTCCTCCCCTCACGATTTCTCTCCATTTTATCTCTAGCCAATAAATAAATAAAATAAATAAATAAAATAAAGTTATATCAACAGGGCCAGGCAGTGGTGAACCTGGTTGAGCCCACACATCACAGGGCACAAGGACCTGGGTTTAAGCCTCCGGTCCCCACCTGCAGAGGGGAAGCTTCACGAGTGGTGGAGCAGGGCTGCAGGGGTCTCTCTGTCTTTCTGTCTCTCTATCTCTCCCTTCCTCTCTCAGTTTCTCTCTGACCTGTCCAATAAAAATGGGGAAAAGGGCTTCCAGGAGCAGGGGATTTGTAGTGCCGACACCAAGCCCCACTGAGGACCCTTGGAGACAAAACAAAAAACCAGATACACAATGGTAACAAGGAAAACAATAGTCTGATATCCCTGACGAACACAGACACTAAGAAATTAACCAAAATCCTAGCAGTCTAGATACAGCAGTCCACTAAAAAGACTTGTATATCACAATCGGGTAGAACGGATCCCAGGGAGGCAAGCAAGACTGCTTCCATACAGGTTAAGTCAAGATGTGTGATCCGCGACATAACCAAAAAAGAAATCGGAGAAGCATATGCTTACTCCAGTAGGTGCAGACAATGCCTCCCACAAGACTCAACACCCTCACAGGGTCAGTACAGTCCGATGTAACGGCAGGCTTAAATGATAACACAGGAGGTTCTTTTTTTAAATATTTATTTATTTTCCCTTTTTGTTGCCCTTGTTGTTTTTCATTGTTATTGTAGTTGTTGTTGTCGTTGTTAGATAGGACAGAGAGAAATGGAGAGAGGAGGGGAAGACAGAGAGGGGGAGAGAAAGACAGACACCTGCAGACCTGCTTCACCGCCTGTGAAGCAACTCCCCTGCAGGTGGGGAGCCAAGGGCTCAAACTGGGATCCTTACGCCGGTCCCTGCACTTTGCGCCACATGCGCTTAACCTGCTGTGCTACCGACTCCCAAATATTCTTTTGTTTTTTTTTTTCCAGAGCACTGTTCAGCTCTGATGTTTATGGTGGTGTGTGGGATTGAACCTGGGACTTTGGAACCTCAGATATGAGAGTCTGTTTGCATAACCATTATGCTCTCTATCCCTGCCCCAACACATGAGGCTCTTCACTCTTAAAGAAAAGTCAGCGTGGTAAGAATCATCTGATAAAACATACATGCGGATGAAAACGCACTGATGCCTGCCTGCAGACTGTTTAGTTTGGAACAAGCATACATCTAACATGAGTACTTGGGCAGAAATTTTCTGGTTGGCTCTTCATCTCATGGTCTTCAGCATCTTCTACCTTCACAGCCTTACTTACTTACTCTCTTACTTAGAACATAGCATTACCAGAGTCTGGCAGTAGCGCAGCAGGTTAAGTGCACGTGGCGCCAAGCACAAGGACCGTCGTAAGGATCCCAATTCGAGCTCCCCGGTTCCCCACCTGCAGGGGAGTCGCTTCACAGGCGGTGAAGCAGGTCTGCAGGTGTCTGTCTTTCTCTCCCCCTCTCTGTCTTCCCCTCCTCTCTCCATTTCTCTCTGTCCTATCTACCAACAATGACATCAATAACAACAATAATAATAACTACAACAATTTAAAAAAACATGGGCAACAAAGGGGAAAATAAATAAATATTTAAAAAGCAGAAAAAAAAAACATAGCATTACATTTCTCAAAGCTGAATAGCTGCCTGGGAGGTAGAGCTAAACCTATTTAACTGATTTCATGGATGTTCAAACCTGCAGTCTTTTCATGAATATTTAAAGGTGCTCATTGATAAAAACGGTTATTCAAAAATCACCTTTTTAAATATGCTTAAAGTGAGAGAAAAAAAACATTCCAGGAATGTTGAGTGTAACTTATAGGTCAGAGAAGGTGTTATTGGGCAATGTTTTAAGAGTGATTCTAAGAGCAGAGTAAGGGGTTACAATGACTTCATTACTAATTTTACTAATTTTTTGCCTGAGCCTAACAGCTAACATGCAGGTGGGCTAGGAGTCTTGTCTGGGAAGATGGTGTCAGAGTTGAGAACAGGACTAGAAAGCTGGATCAGAGCAGAGAGTAGCTCCCAAATATGAGAAAAGTCTATAAATACCAGTAACTGTAAACCCCATTGATCTGACCCAGGGCCCATGTCTATTCACATTCAGCACAGGGGACTGTGTGACCTCAGAGTCCCTGACAGTCTGAGCTCGCAGCCCATGGTCACAGCTGGAACCTTCTAGGCTGCTCTCATGTCAGGCCCCGTCTTCCTCGAGGGGCAGAGCAGGCTGACCAGTCTTCCTTCGGAAAATGGGGCAATTTCTACCACTGTTATTCCATATTGTGTGGAATTGTACCCCTCTTATCCCATAATCTTATCAATCATTGTTAAATCAATAAAAAAAAAATACAGTGACAAAAAAATGACTTTGTCATATGATAGAATAAGGGAGCATGCTGGTGATGTCATCTAGCAGACAACAGTCAGTCAGTACTTAGCACTTCTGGTTCCTTACTTGTGCTCTTGCTAATCAGTTTAGTTCCAGCCTGACCAAGGACTGTCACTGTAGTCTTTGAACCCACTTCCCTTATCCCTCAACCTCCCTTCTCTCTCCTCCAAACACCTCTCTCTCTCTCTCTCTCTGTGTGTGTGTGTGTGTGTGTGTGTGTGTGTGTGTGCACTCCTGATCTATTCAGCTAATTTATCGTAAGGTTCAGCTGTGCACTCCTGTGACTATTTCATCTTCATTGACAATGATAGTTATTAACATTACCGGGAGGTCATAAGCATCACTATTCTCCACAGGACAGACAAAAATATCCCAGGGACTTTGAACACTTAGGAATCTATTCTTCCTGAATGAGGCTCTGACACCCTGGAGACAGAGGTACTGGCCAGCAACATGGAGCTCAGACTTGGGTCCCAGACACTGTCTCTCCACTTAGGAATTCTGCTGCTACATGTGTGGCCTGTCCCTTTGGGGAATGCCTGAGTCCTTCTGTCCATCAGCCGCTGCCCACAGTTGATGCTTCTCCCTCTGCGGCCCTCCAGCTATGGGGCTATGGGGAGGGGGTGTTGTTCCAGACGGCTCCGGTCCTGTGTTGGATTGTGCTGTGTCTGCTTGAGCTGACTATTCTGGTAGCAGACTTCAAGCTCACACATCCACTCCCGGCTTTGCAGTGTGTTCATGCGCCGCGGCATTTCTACTGTAATATCTCAGCTGCCCTGCGTGAACGTCAGTAGGTCATTCTATTCATGTCTTCAAGAACTGAAGTCCGACAGCAAGGAAAACAAAAAATGTACCAGTGTGACAACATCAAGCTGAAAAGCTAGTAGTACCGTCAGGAAAACAGAGACGCCACAGTACAGTCCATGTATCAGACAAAACACCAATAATCAAAACACACAAAGAGCTCACCAAACATGGCAACAACCAAATGGCCAGGGGGCGAGGACGCAGACAGAATCTTCACTGAGGCAGAGACCCACATGGCCAGCGGATGTAAGAAAAAGTGCTCACAGTCACTGGTTCTCAGAGAAATATGAAGGCGGCAGTGAGCTCGCATTTTAGACCTGTGAGAATGCCACGTATCAGGAAAGACAGAAACGACAGATGTTGGCAAAGAGGTGGGAGGGAGAAAGGGAACCAGCCCTTCTTATGCTGCTCATGGGGAAGCAGATTTTTCCAACCCCTAAGGAAACAATCTAGAGACTTTTCAGAACACTAGAAGTAGACCTCCCCTATAAAAGGGCATTTCTTCTTCAGCGGACTCTCCCAAAGGAAACCAGGATGACCATGCAAAGAGATCTGTGTACAACTATCTTCATACCAGCCCAGTTCATAAGAACCCAGACTTGGAGGCAACCAGTTGCCCAGCAGCAGGCTAAGAAAGTCGTGGTGTAAGTGGTCCACACAATGGAATACTACTCCGCTGTTCAAAATGGCAAAATAGGGGATCGGGCGGTAGCGCAGCAGGCTAGGCGCACGTGGCACAAAGCACAAGGACCTGTGGCGTAAGGATCCCGGTTCGAGTCCCCGGGTCCCCACCTGCGGGGGAGTCGCTTCACAGGCGGTGAAGCAGGTCTGCAGGTGTCTGTCTTTCTCACCGCCTCTCTGTCTTCCCCTCCTCTCTCCGTTTCTCTCTGTCCTATCCAACAACGAAGACAACAACAATAACCACAACAAGGCTAAGACAACAAGGGCAACAAAAGGGGGAAAAAATAGCCTCCAGGAGCAGTGGATTCGTGGTGCAGGCACTAAGCCCCAGCAATAACCCTGGAGGCCAAAAAAGAAAAAAGAAGGGGGTCAGGTGGTAGCACAGCGGGTTAAGTGCAGGTGGCATTAAGCGCAAGGATCTGGGTTCGAATCCCCGGCTTCACAGGCGGTGAAGCAGGTCTGCAGGTGTCTGTCTGTCTCTCCCCCGTCTCTGTCTTCCCCTCCTCTCTCCATTTCTCTCTGTCCTATCCAACAACAATGACAGCAATAACAACAACAATGATGATAAACAACAAGGGCAACAAAAGGGAAAATAAATATATAAAAAAATGTTAGAAAGAAAGAAAGAAAAAGAACACAAAGTGAAACTTGGGCTGGGTGGAGTGCGTGCATTGCACGGAAGCGACAGACTGCAGGTGAAGATGGCTTTGGTGCATGGCGACAGGTGAGGACCCGTGTCTGGGCTGGAGTGTCGTGCAGACAGCTAGCATGGGGAGCCAGGCAACTGAACCCTGTGTCTGCAACCACAACGCACAGCCTTTAATCTGCTGTAAACTCATCACAAAAGCGGAGTCTCATTTCTCCCTAATGTACTAGCAAGATGCAGAACCATGACTAAGGGGCCGGGCGGTGGCACATGGGTTAAGTGCACATAGTATGAAGCATGAAGCGCAAGGATCCCGGGTTCGAGCCCCCAGTTCACCACCTGCAGGTCTGCAGGTGTGTCTCTCTGTCATTCTCCCTCAATTTTTCTCTATCCTATCCAATAAAAAAGGGGGGGAAATGCTGCCAGGAGCAGTGGATTTGTAGTGTTGGCACAGAGCCCCAGTGATAACCCTGGAGACAAAAGAGGAGGGGTAGAGGTGGGGAGAGAGAGAATTATGATTAATGGTGCATCTGCCTCAAGTGGCCAACATGCAAAGGGGTTTCTGGTGCCATCAGATGTATATTTTATTTTATTTTATTTTATTTTATTTTATTTTGCCCCCAGGGTTATTGCTGGGGCTCAATGCCAGCACTACAAATCCACTGCTCCTGGAGGCTATTTTATTGAATAGGACAGAGAGAAAGTGAGAGGGGAGGAGGGAATGGATAGGGAGAGAGAAAGACAGACAACAGCAGACCAGCTTTACCACTTGTGGAGTAACTTCCCTGCAGGTGGGAAGCTGGGAGGATTGAACTTGTACCATGTGCTCTTAACCTGCTTCACCACCGCCAACCGCCCACCCCCATCTCCACCCCATCAGATCTCTCTGTCTAACTTGGAACATGTGACTATGATGGTCGCCTATGTTTGCTTTGTGGCTCAAAACTTCATTCCTCAGTTAAAATTCAGTGCAGGGGCCAGAAGATAGTTCAGCAGGCAAATAAATGCCATCCTGGCATTTACAACCATGCCACCCTGAACCCAGAAGCTCAGAAATCATACACAGCATCACCATATTTTACGTCCTTTGACATTATTTCTATATAGCTGTGGTACTGGTTGCTTTTGTTCTCCCTGGACCAAGCTATATACATATACATATACATATACATATACATATACATATACATATACATATACATATACATATACATATACATATACATATACATATACATATACATATACATATACATATACATATACATATACATATACATATACATATACATATACTATTTATTTTCCCTTTTTGTTGCCCGTTTTTTGTTGTAGTTGTTATTGATGTTGTCATTGTTGGATAGGACAGAGAGAAATGGAGAGAGGAGGGGAAGACAGAGAAGGGGAGAGAAAGACAGACACCTGCAGACCTGCTTCACCGCCTGTGAAGTGACTCCCCTGCAGCGGCTAGAACCGGGATCCTTACACAGGTCCTTGCGCTTTGCACCACGTGCGCTTAACCTACTGCGCCACTGCCCGACTCCCCTGGGCTAAGGTTTTTAAGAAAGTCAACATATCAAAGACCCAGCCTATGTATTAAAACGACTCAGTCTGTGTTTTAAAAAGTTTATTCAATCAGTTTATCCCCTATCATATTACTTAAATAGTGATTTATATGATTACAAATTAATAGGAGTGTACATAAACACCATTCCCACCACCAAAAGATTGTGTCCCACCCCCCAAACCCCCCATGAAGCTGAACATCCACCCTCACCCACCAGGTTCCAGATGCCATCAGGATGCCGACCAGACTTCCCTGGACAGACGACCCCACCAATGTGTCCTTGAGCCCCGCTTCCCCAGAGCCCTGCCCCACTAGGGAAAGAGAGAGACAGGCTGGGAGTATGGATCCACCTGTCAACACCCATGTTCAGCGGGGAAGCAATTACAGAAGCCAGACCTTCCACCTTCTGCATCCCACAATGACCCTGGGTCCATACTCCCAGAGGGATAGAGAATGGGAAAGCTATCAGGGGAGGGGGTGGGATATGGAGTTCTGGTGGTGGGAATCGTGTAGAGTTGTACCCCTCTTATCCTATGGTTTTGTCTGTTTCCTTTTTATAAATAAAAAAATAAAAGAAGCAGCAGCCTCCCTTTGCACAAGACTCTGGGTGTGCGGCCCAGCACCGTGTCAAAGTACCCTGAGAGGTACTGAGAGCATTCACCCACAGGTGAGTGGGACTTATGTGACACGACGTGTCTCTCTCTGTCTCCACTTGTCTCCCGTCTCCACACAGATGTAAGTCCAGATATAGGTAAAGACATCTTTATATCCTCTCTAAGGATGTAGAATGCTTTGTTTTTTATTTTCTTTTTGATATTTGGTTGTTTGTTTATTTATAATTGAATAGAGGCAGAGAGAAATTGAGAGGGGAGGGGGAGATAGAGAGGGAGAGAGACAGAGAGACACCTACAGACCTGCTCCACCACGCGTGAAGCTTCCCCCCTGCAGGTGGGGACCAGGGGCTTGAACCTGGGTCCTTGTGCACTGTGATGTGAGCACTTTACCAGGTGCACCACTGCCTGGCCCAAAGCTATTATTTTAGCATCATGTTAAAACTCTGAATGTTTCGGGAGTCAGGCAGTAGCGCAGTGGGTTAAACACATGTGGTGCAAAGCACAAGGACCAGCGTAAGGATCTGGGTTCGAGCTCCCAGCTCCCCATCTGCAGGGGAGTCGCTTCACAGGCGATAACGCAGGTCTATAGGTGTCTATCTTTCTCTCCCCCCTCTGTCTTCCCCTCCTCTCTCCATTTCTCTTTGTGCTATCCAACAACAACGATATCAACAACAATAATAACTACAACAACAATAAAAACAAGGGCAACAAAAAGGAAATAAATAAATAAATAATTTTTTTTAATCTTTAAAAAAAAAAAAAAAACCTAAAAACTCTAAACGTTTCTTCTTGTAGTTTCCTTCACATTGGTTTTTCCTTGGGCTTCTCTCTTTGGGCGCCCCCCTCCCCCAGGCCCCTTATTATTGGATTTGAGAAGTTGAGGTGGAACCCCCAGGGCCCAGAAGCAGAAGGCCTACCGAGTCTGCCTCACCGGTACGAGGGAGCCAGGTCTAAGGGGCTCCCCGGACACTTGAGTTTTCACCCCTCAGCCTGCATCCTCTGACAACTGTTCAAAGCAAGATCCTTCATGGGGCAGGTGTGATGAAGGGAAAAGTCAAGAGCAGAGGGAGCTGGAAGGCATCCTGTGACGTGAGATCAGCCAGAAAGAGGATGAAGATGGGCTGATCTCACTCATGGACACAAGTGGAGACATCAGAACAGAAGAGGAGACACCAACCACAATGTGGACTGGGTTTGGCGTCTTGCCCCCAAAGTAAAGCACTCGGGAGCAGGGCGGGAGAGAATTTCAGCTCCTGGTGCTGATGGTGGAGGAGGACCTAGGCTGCATGGGGAAGAGTGTCAGGAGGGAAACTGAGAAATGTGGGGGCCGGGCGGCGGCACACCTGGTTAAGTGCACACATCACCGTGCGCAAGGATCCGGGTTCAAGCCCCCCCCAGTACCCACCTGCAGGGGGAAAAGCTTCCTGAGTGGTGAAGCAGGGCTGCAGGTGTCTCTCTGTCTGTCTCTTCCTTTCCAGCTCCTCTCCCTCTCAATTTCTTTCTGTTTTATAAAATAAAGTTTAAAAAAAATAGAAATAAATGAGAAAAAATAAAATTAAAAACCACCAGGAGCAGTAGATTCATAGTACTGGCACCGAGCCCCAAGGGATAACCCTGGAGGCAAAAGAAAGAGAGAGAGAGAGGGAGAGAGAGAGAGAGAGAGAGAGAGAGAGAGAGAAAGGAAGGAAAGAAGGGAGCAAAAACTGAGAAATGTTACACATGGACAATCTACTGAATCTCACTGTCACCTGTAACCTATGACCCCCCCCCCATTAAAGAAAAGCCAAGAGCAGACCATATGCCACGGCCTCACACACCCAAAGCCTCCACTCACAGCCGGACAGAGCAGGAAATCACTTCTACGGGGGGAAGGATAGTGGGAAGTGTGTGTGTGTGTGTGTGTGTGTGTGTGTGTGTGTGTGTGCAACTGAGTGAGTGTGAGTTTGAGTGTTGGTGTGAGTGAGCAAGTGAGTGAGTGTGTGAATGAGTGTGAGTGTGAATGACTGTGTGTGTGTGTGTGAGTGAGTGAATGTGAGTGTGTGTGTGAGTGACCGTGTGTGTAAGTGAGTGTGTGTGAGTGTGTGTGTGAGTGTGAGTGTGCGAGTGTGTGTTAGTGTGTGTGTGTGAGTGAATCTGAGTGTGTGTGAGTGTGTGAGTGTGAGAGTGTGTGAGTGTGAGTCAGCATGTGAGTGTGTGTGAGTGTGAGTGAGCGTGTGAGTGTGTGTAAGTTTGAGTGTGAGTGTGGGTGTGAGTGAGTGAGTGTGAGTGAGTGAGTGAGTGAGTGTGAGTGAGCAAGTGTGTGTGAGTGTGAGTGAGTGTGTGTGTGTGAGCGAGTGTGAATGGGTGTGTGAGTGTGAGTGTGACTGTGTGAGTGAGTGAGTGTGAGTGTCTGAGTGTGAGTGAGTGTGTGACTGTGTATGAGTGAGTGAGTGAGTGAGAGTCGAGGGCACAGCAGGGTCTGTGACCCTCTTTGGCACACAGCTCCTGCTTAGTGAACCAGCCCTGGTGACGCACTGATTCATGAAGTGCAGGGAGAATGTCTTCCCCCAGGACGAGTTCAGGGAGGGCGGGAGCGCCCGGGCTAAGCATCTATCCGCCTACGGATTGTGGCTTCTTTCAGAAGACTCAGCTTCTCGCAGCTCATCTTCCAAACAGCCGAACTGAACAGTCTGTGGCCCAGGCCTGGGGAAAGTGTGGGTCCCAAGCTACTCCATCAAGGAAAGCAGCTCCAGCAGAGCCCGACCGCGGGGGCAGCTGGCTCCCTGAAGCTCTGTGAAGGGTGGCGTCTTCCGTTCTGGCAACTGGAGCCTCAGTGGGCTGGGTGGCCCTGTGCAGCCCAGGGTGGAGGGAAAGAGGCAGGAACAGGTTTGCTTTGTGCTGGAAGGGCGGGATGGCCAGGTGCCTGCTTCTGCAGAAGCTCCTTTCCAGATGTGTAAGTGAACAGCTGACTTTGCAGACTCGTGGATGATAATTACACGCAGAGAAATCAGGAGCCTCGTTCAGGTACCCTGATCATCCAAGTACAACCCGGCCCAACCCTGCTTAGCTAACCACACTGGGCATGTTCACGGTGGTGTGGCCATAGACTGTCTCTCTCTCTCTCTCTCTCTCTCGCCTCCAGCATTATCACTGGGGCTCAGTGCCTGCACTATGAATCCACTGCTCCCGGAGGCCATCCCCCCCTTTTTTGTCGCCCTTGTTATTTTTTAATAGGACAGAGAAATGTTTGAGAGAGGAGGGGAAGAGAGAGGGGGAGAGAAAGACAGACACCTGCAGACCTGTTTCACTGTCTGTGAAGTAACTCCTCTGCAGGTGGGGAGCCGGCGGCTCAAACCGGGATCCTGACGCCAGTCCTTTGCGCTTCTCAACATGTGCGCTTAACTTTCTGTGCTACCTACCCTATCCAATCAATAAAAATAAAATTAAATTAAATCAAGAAATCATTAAAATCAAAGAATAGGAGCATGTCAGCAAACATGAAAGATACAAGGAGCTGAAGTGTCTGGAGAGGACTGTGAGGGTGTTTCTCCTCACACGTCAGGGATAGTCCTGAAATGCAAGCTGTGAATCAGCTACTTTGTAGGTTATGCAAAAATAAACTAACTGAATCTTTATCCAAAGCATCAATCAAAGGTATTTGTCCCTGAGAAATGCACTACTTCTGACAAAGAGGCTTTTGTAAAAGAATGTAACGCTGGTCTATTGTAATTATTCACATGATGAAAGAGGGCACATGCAAGTTGAACTGTAACGTATAGTAGTTATGCATTCTTGTGTGTCTCCCGTGGACCTCCATTTGCTCGGATGGGTTTATGCCGAAGGAGACAGAATTTATTTCCTTTATAAAAAATGTTGGCTGCATGGCGACTGCTATTTTCAAATGATCTATTTCACTTTCATATGAATATCAGCTTAATGTTCCTGTCTCCCCTGTAGAAAGCAGCACATAAAAGTGAAACTTAGAGTGCACAGACAGGAGGGCGGGTACAACTATTTACCACCACAGGAACTCCCCTCCTGTCTGCACCAGAGTCTTTTAGATTGAGAAAACTCCAGAGTTATGTCAGGGCTAAGAGACGGAAATACTTTCTCCCTCTTCTTCTCCTTCTCCCTCTCCTCCTCCTCCTTCTCCCTCTCCTCCTCCTCCCTCTCCTCCTCCTCCTCCTTCTCCCTCTCCTCCTCCTCCTCCTTCTCCTTCTCCTCCTCCTCCTTCTCCCTCTCCTCCTTCTCCTCCTCCTTCTCCCTCTCCTCCTCCTCCTTCTCCTCCTCCTCCTCCTCCTCCTTCTCCCTCTCCTCCTCCTCCTTCTTCTCCTCCTCCTCCTTCTCCTCCTTCTCCTCCTTCTCCTCCTCCTCCTCCTCCTTCTCCTTCTCCTCCTCCTCCTCCTTCTCCCTCTCCTCCTCCTTCTCCCTCTCCTCCTCCTTCTCCCTCTCCTCTTCCTCCTCCTCCTCCTCTTCCTCCTCCTCCTCCTTCTCCCTCTCCTCTTCCTCCTCCTCCTCCTCCTCCTCCTCCTTCTCCTTCTCCTCCTCCATCTCCTTCTTCTTCTTTTATCAAATTTCTCTTTTTTCCCCTTTCCCTTTCTGCAGTAATGGGAAACCTTATCACGTGGGGAAGGACCTGCTTGTCAATGACATGGCTATGTAAGAGCACTGTAACGACCCCTGTCATGGGATGCTAATATTCAGGACTTAGCACGTGCCAGGCAGTGTGCTGGTCACCAAGCATGCCTGGTCTCGGTCACTCAGCCAGAAGTACGCTAAGAGGGAACTTCTGCTATCCCCAGTTTGTGCATAAAAGTAAGGAAAATAGGGAGTTGGGCGGTAGCACAGCAGGTTAAGTGCACGTGGCATATAGCACAAGGACTGGAATGAAGATCCTGGTTCGAGCCCCCGGGTCCCCACCTGCAGGGGAGTCGCTTCACAGGCGGTGAAGCAGGTCTGCAGGTGTCTGTCTTTCTCTCCCCCTCTCTGTCTTCCCCTCCTCTCTCCATTTCTCACTGTCCTATCCAACAATGACGACATCAATAACAACAATAATAATACTTGCACCAAAGTAAAGGACTCTGGGGGGAAGGGAGGTGGGGAGGGTGTAGGTCCTGGTGCTGTTGCTGGAGGAGGACATAGGCTGCTGGGTGGGTGGGGGGGTAGTGTTTTGCAGAAAACTGAGACATTTTACTCATGTACCAATAACTGTGTTTACTGTGAACCATTCACCCACCCCAATTAAAACAACAACTATCAGAAAAAAGGTCAGATGAAGCTATTTTCCAATGCTAAAGGCATTGCCAGGTAAGGACTCTCTGAGGAGCTCCCATCCCTCATCTCTCATGGTAGATGCTGGGTGACTGGAAGGAACAGACCCGGAGGGGTCTATGGGGAGCCCATGCAGCAGCAGAGCTGCGGCCAGTACAGTGCCTGGCAGAGAGGAGGAGGGGCATGGTCCCAGAGAAGAAAGAGGGCAACATGTCTGGGGCAGCCAGGCCTGGACTCATCTGACACTGACTAGGTGCAAACTGGATTGCACCCTTTTATTCTCAGCCAGAGGACACTGGTGTGGACATAGGAAAATAATGCACAGTCTAACGTAGGCTTTTTAAAGATATTTATTTATTGTTTCTTAAATCTCGCCTGTGAGTGAAAACATCTCCTTGAGCATGCATTGTTTCACTTAGCATTATCCCTTCCAGAACTACCCATGTTGTAGGGGGGCAAATAGACTCAGGTGGGGGAGATAGCGTAACAGTTATGCAAGCAGACTCTAATGCCTGAGGGCCCAAGGGCCCAGGTTCAATCCCTCCCACCATCATAAACAAGAACAAGAAATAAAGAAGGAAAAAGGTGATCCGGGAGGTGGCCCAGTAGATAAAGCATTGGACTGTCCACCATGAGGTCCCGAGTTCAATCCCCGGCAGCACATGTGGCAGAGTGATGTCTGGTTCTTTCTCTCCTCCTCTCTTTCGTGAATGAATGAATGAATGAATGAATGGATGGATGAATAAATAAATAAGAAGTAAAGGAAGCCAGGGAGGAGAGAAAGACGGGAGGAATGGGAGGAAAAATGAACAAGAAAATAAGATGTCAGTGTTTTTTCTTATAGCTGAGCAGTAGTATGGAGACCTTAGTGTCCTGATCCATCCATCTGCACTGGGCCCTGGGGTCCTTATTGTCTCCAGCTTTGCAATGAACACGGGCATACTACTGTGCATTTGAGTTCTGAGAAAAGAAATTGCTGGAGCACATGCCAGGTCTATCTAGAATTTTTTGAGGGCTCTCCCTCCTGTTTACCACAAGGGCTGAGTCAGTTTGCATCCCCACCAAGGCTGGAGAAGCCTTCACTTTTCACAACGTGCCTGTCAGCACTTGTCCTTGTGAATGACATTCTCACAGGGGCGAGTTGTCTTGATTTGCATTTCTCTGATAGTAAGTGACTTTGAACTTTTTTTTTCACATGCCTGTTAGACTGACTCAGGTTTTCAAACTCTCTCTCTCTCTCTCTCTCTCTCTCTCTCTCTCTCTTTCAAGGATAAATGGGGGCAGGAACCAGACAAGGTGATGAAGCATCTGGCATGATAAAGGGATTGGGTGAGGGGGCTGAAAAAGATCAGGAACTGGCCTTTCAGTCACCAAGCTGCGGATGCTGCCATGACACCACCCTGACCTCCCTGGGCAGACGCCCTCGCCCATGTGTCCTGGAGCCTCCCCTCCCCAGAGCCCTGCCCCACTAGGGACAGACAGACACAGGCTGGGGGTGTGGATCCACCTGCCAACACCCATGTCCAGCGGAGAAGCAATTCCAGAAGCCACAACTCCCACCTGCTGCTCCCCATAAAGAATTTTTGGCCCATATTCCCAGAAGGGAAAAAGATAGAAAACCAGAGGACTCTGAACCCCAATTCCACTAGGACACAAAGTGTTTGTCAACAGGAATCTTAATTGTTATCCCATCACTGAAAGGGATGTGAATCTGGAAAACACCACAAGAAGCCAGGCAAGGTTTCTCTTATCTGAGAGAGAAGAGGGAAAAAGGAAGGACTACGGAAGTAGTCACAGGTGTAGGTGGGACTTAAGAAAGAAAGTGAAGGCAGACCTGCTGAAAAAATGGCAACAAAAAATCATATATAGATACAGATAGAAATAGTTACAGAATCAGGCCATATCTGTGACCTTGGGAAAAGTAATGTGTACAACGGACGGCATGGGACACAGAACTCTGGTGACGGTCACTGTACGGAATTATACCCCTGTTGCCTTACAATTTTGTAAATCAATATTAAGTCTCTAAGAAAGATAAATAAAAAAGAAAGAATCTTAAAAAAATAGAAATGAGCAAAGAAAGAGAGAAAGAACGAGAGAGAGAGAGAGAGAGAGAGACCAGCAAGTGCAGAAGTGTTGTTCCCCAGGATCTGCATCCCAGTGGTCTGTGGTGGTCAGCCATAACTTGGGCTGAGGCTCTGAGGAAATACAGGAGACCTCACAACATCTCGGCAGTCTCCCCCGTTCCCACCCAGAGGACTCCTAAACGCCTCTCTCTCCACCACTGGTCTTTCTGGAATCCTATCACTCTCCCCTGGATGCCGGGTGTCTTGGTCATCACCGTCATGTCATCATCGCCTCGCATGAGGAATGTCTTCAGCTCAGCTGGAAGCAGCTGGGGTCGTGCTGAGCAGTCACAGGCCCCGCAGAGGGGAGGTGAAGGGTCAGCAGGAATCATCACTTGTCACTCTGTTGTGGCAGAGACTCTGGGAGCATGATTCCCTGGGGTCAAGGGGAGCAGAGCTGGGAGACACCATTCAAGACGAGGTGCTAACTTGCTAATGAGTCAAAGCGCTTGAGGCTAAAACCATCTGCAATGAGCAGAGAGAGAGAGAGAGAGAGAGAGCAGGGAAGCAAGGTCATCACCATAGAGCCTCCTCCTGTCTCCTCCAGTAGGGGCACAGGCTGGGTGAAGTGGAAAAAGTCAAACAAACAAGAAACGATCATTTGACGTCCAAGACATGGCTTCTCCTCATACGAAGCATGTTCCTCCAGACTGGCTGAAGGATCCCAACGGGCTCATTCCTTGTTTTGAACAGCAGGTACCAATGGTGGCTCAGGAACCAGATTTTAACCGGAGGCCACTCTGTTTGAGCTCATTTGTTTTCTGATCTGCTATTCCTGATCCAGAGCTCCACACAGGACATGCCAGCAAGTCTCTTCACTCTACAGTGGTCTAAGCATAAGAGAATTGGGGGCATATTAAAACTGTCTCCTCCTAGTGGGGGTTGGATTGTTATATGGAAAACTGGGAAATGTTATGCATGTACAAACTATTATATTTATTGTCGAATGTAAAACATTAATTCCCCGATAAAGAAATTAAAAAAAAAAAAACTGTCTCCTAAGCGCCAGGTCTGATTTTCCATCTTGGTTATGTCTCTCTCTCTTTTTTTTTTATGACTCCTTCCTGTTCTGTGAATGTGAATCTGAAGTCAGAGGAAACCACAAACAATCTCACGGTGGGAAGAGGAAGTGAACATAATCCCTAATAGGATATGTGTCTGGCTCAATGGAGGGAGATTTATCATTTCATTTATTCTGTTACACAGCTCCCTTCTCACAGACGAAAACATAATTGGTGACATCCAGTGCCCATCTTTCTATTAATCTGTGCTGCAAATGTTGACTTGGAGGTGGAAGTAAGTAGCAAAGTCCCAAACAGGGCTCCCGTAAGAGTCATTCTTTGAGACCAAATAATCCTTTGATAGTCACATTCTAGATTACAGTTGAAAAATAGTTATTTTTTAACAGGAACCAAAACAGGAGTGAAATCTCATCTTTATAGGTTTTCCAGGAATCGTAAGAATTGTGTAAGAAAAAAGTAATGCATTCATTCACTCTTTTAAAGACTGAATTTCCATTTTTAATGTTTTAAACTTTATTTATTTATTATACAGAACAGAGAGAAATGGAGAAGGGGGGGGAGGATGCAGAGGCAGAGACAGAGATGCCTAAAGCACTAATTCATCGCTTGTGCAGATTTCTGTCTGCGGGTGAGAACGTGAAGCTTGGACCCGGGTCCTTGTGCATGGTAACGCACACACTTAAGCCAATGCACCACCAGCTGGTCCCACATTCATTTTTACAGTTTACTGAACAGAGATTTAAATCAAAGGGATTGATTTTAATGACGAGTAACTAACAAGACTGTAATATTTACTAACTTCTAGACTCAGTGGATTGTAAGGGGACTTCCCAAGGTGTGGCTTTGGAGGAATAGCAAGCAGTGTTGCTGAAACAAGAAGCAAAAGTTGTGGTCTATATACACAATGGAATACTACGTAGCTATTAAGAACAATGAACTGATGGGACGGAGCCAAGACGGAGGCTCGGAGACAACACCTGGCCAGAACTCTGCAAAGAGGTTGCTTCAAATTTGGGAAGTGAGGGTGAGGGTAGGAGTTCTGACCACCAAGTTGCAGATGCCACCATGATTCCATCCTGACCTCCCTGGGCAGACGCCCTCACCCATGTGTCCTGGAACCTCCCCTCCCCAGAGCCCTGCCCCACTAGGGACAGACAGACACAGGCTGGGGGTGTGGGTCCACCTGCCAACACCCATGTCCAGTGGAGAAGCAATGACAGAAGCCAGAACTCCCACCTTCTGCTCCCCATAAAGTATTCGGGTCCATGCTCCCAGAGGGGGAGAAATGTCAGGGGAAGATGCCCAGAGGGCTCTGAACTCCAACTCCATCAGGACCCAGAGAGAGAAGAGGAAAAAAAAAGGCAGACATTTGGAAATAACATTAGGTGTAGATATGACTTAAAAAAGAAAAGAGGTCAGGACCATAGAACAAATGGGCAAATATATACAAATATAGTTATAGAAATAATAGCCCATATCTGTGACTTTGAGAAAACCATTGCAGTTTCCAATAAAGGGAACAGGGACACTGAACTCTAATGTGGGAACAGTGTGGAGTTAGGCCCCTGTAATCTCATAATTTGTTGACCAATACTAAATCACTAATAAAATTTAAAATAAAAAAGGAAAGGTGAGAGCCTACCATAACCATGAATCCACCGCTCCTGGAGGCCATTTTTCCCCCTTTTGTTGCCCTTGTTGTTGTAGCCTCGTTGTGGTTATTATTATTGCCATTGTTGACGCTATTCGTTGTTGGATAGGACAGAGAGAAATGGAGAGAGGAGGGGAAGACAGAGAGGGGGAGAGAAAGAAAGACCTGCTTCACTGCCTGCAGGTGGGGAGCCGGGGGCTCGAACCGGGATCCTTACGCCGGTCCTGGCGCTTTGCGCCACGTGCGCTTAACCCACTGCGCCACCGCCCGACCCCCTAATCTATAAATTTAACACAGTACAAGTGAACATCTTAGCAGATCTTTCCTAGATGCCGGCAAGTAATTATCTTACATGACTTATTTTTCTCTACTTCCTGTAAAATTAATACAGGCACTGGAATAGTGTGACACTCGTGAAAAGGAACTGAAATCTAGAAGTCATGCTCTGCGACCGCAGGTCTTAGTAAAGAAACTGCGTTCCGAAAAAAATAAAATAAAATAAAAAGAAAGAAAGAAACTGCATTCCGTGGGGTGGTCAGGTGGCTCACCCAGAAGTGCACAGATGTTAACCAAACATTAACATGCTTATGAAAGACCCTTCTTGCTTGCAGTTTCTGACCTTCTATAAGGGGGGGGGATGGCCACCAAGAGTGGTGACGTTGTCCAGCAAACAAACCCCTTGGTGATAAAAACAAAACACCACCACCACATGAGTGAAGCACACACACGGCATTATTGAAGAGAACCCTGAAGGAAGGCCTCACAACTATAGGTAAGTGATTCATAACAAACATGGAAGACATCTCGGCGGAGAAATGTTAAGTGTTTTCACAAGCTCTGCTGGAACCACTCGGACATCGGCAGACAGACGGTACCTCACGCCTTAGACAAACAAACCTTAGCACAGAAGGGTCCTCTGGTGGCCGAGAAAGCATCAAGAGGTGGTGGGAACTGCGTGGAGCCCCTCTTATCCTACGGCCTTGTCGATCATTATTAAATCTTTTTTTTTTTTAAAGAGTTCTTTGACATAAATTTAAATGTCAACCTAAAAATAAGCTTTTAGAAGAAAATACAAGGTCTGCTCAACCTTAGTTTTTTTTTTTTTTTTTTTTAAGATTCTTCGGATATACCACCAAAAGCACTGTCTATAAGTAAAATGATTGACGAATGGAACATTATCAAAATTGAAATATTTTGCTATTATTTTGCTAAATATTTTGCAAACTCATGCTTTGGTTCTTAACAGTGTATTCACTGTTTAAAAAAAAAAAAAATAGACAGGGAGGAAACATTTCCAAACCAAGAAGAACTAGTATGAAGCATATAAAGCCAATCCTCCAATCACAATACTAATAAACAATCCAATAAGACAAATGAGCTAAAGGTCTGAACAGGCACTTTCACCACAGAGTTTATATGAATACCAGATAAGTACATAGAGACGTAATTAATCAGATAAATACAAATGAAACTATGTGTTCCACTCATGCTTGTTAATGGGGAGTAATTAGCACGGCAAAATGTTCACAACGATGCAGAACAGCTAGAGAGTCCATGAGCTGCTGGGGGATCACAGGGCCCATGATGGAGGACAGCACATACATCAGACCCTGTCAATCTCACTTCTGGGACTGACTTACAAGAAGTACAGACTCAGTTTCCCCCAATATGTAGCCTGACAATGAAACTGTCGCACGCACGCGCGCGCGCACACACACGCACGCACACGTACACGATAGTTTTAAGGACATCACGTAAAGTTAAAACTTGAAATACTTCAAGAGATTAATCAAGCAAAGGAAAATCCATGACAGCCACAACCCCAACAAGAGTTCTGTACACCCTTCATATCAAAACTTTGAGATGCAAGGCAAGCAGAACTCTGAGGACAGTTGTGAACTGAGGGCTCTGAACTCCAGCCCCATCGGGACCGAGAGAGAGAGAGAGAGAGAGAGAGACAGACAGACAGAAAGGAGGAAAAGGGGAGGAATGTTTGGATGTAGTAACAGGGTTATCACTCTTCGGGGTCAAAATTAAGCAAACAGCAAAGCTGAGGAAACAGCTGGCTGGCGACAGCACTGCCACAAACCCTCGCACGGCATACAAGTTACTATGTGGCGCCAAGTCATCTGTCAATCTCTCTGTCTCTCTTTATCTATTTGACTGGAAAAAAAAATAATAAAACATGTGCATATGCAAGACCCCAATACACCAAAAAAGGGGGCAGGGGAGACAGTATATTTTTTAAAATGGGAAACTTTTGGTGGCATGGTTATGGAGAAACGGCTGCTACACGTTGTTCTAATTAATCAGCTGAAGCTGTGTCAAAGACTTCCAGGAGGTGTGGCCGTAGAGGCACAGGGATCTGATCACCTCTCTCCTAAAACAACAAATAAATACAAGAGGCCCAGTCGAGCTCATAATCTACAGCGGAAAGATCTACAGCCTCAGCCATCAAGTTGCAGACACCGCCATGACGCCATCCTGACTCCCTGCGCAGACGCCCTCCCCCATGTGTCCTGGAGCCTCCCCTCCCCAGAGCCCTGCCCCACTAGGGACAGACAGACACAGGCTGGGGGTGTGGGTCCACCTGCCAACACCCATGTCCAGCGGAGAAAGCCAGAACAGAAGCCAGAACTCCCACCTTCTGCTCCCCAGAAAGAATTTAAGTCCAGACTCCCAATAAGGGAGAAGTGATAGGAAGAAGAGGCTAAGAGGGCTCTGAACTCCAGCTCCATCGGAATCCAGACAGAGAGGAGGAAAAAAGGGAGGAATGTTTGGATGTAGTCATAGGGTTATATGTGGCTTGGAGAAGAGAGGATAGGACCTGCAAGAAAAGGGGGGCAGTTATTTACAAATACAGACAGACAGTTGTAGGGATGACAGTGAGCCCATGTCTGCAACCTTGGGAGAAGCATGGTGGTTTGCAATGGAGGGACTGGGGATTCAGAGCTCTGGTGTTGGGAACAGTGTGGAAGTTATACCCCTGTTGACATGTAATTTTGTAAATCAATATTAAACCGGTAATAAAATTTAAAAAAGAGAGAGAGAGAGAGAGAGAGAGAGAGAGAGAGAGATGATAGTCCATGTCTGTGACCTTGGGAGAACCACTGCAGTTTCCAATGGAGGGGATGGGGACACAGAGCTCTGGGGGTGGGAATGGTGTGGAATTGTCTCATCATTTTGTAATTCAATATTAAATCACAAAAACAAATAAATTGTGAGAGCTGGTGACAGCTTACCACTAGAGTGCAGTCCCCACCCAAGTGTGAGTCTCCAGCACCACATGCAAAGGGTAAGTTTTATCAACACTGGGGCCGAGCTGTGGCATTGCCCCTCTCTCTCTCTCTTTCTCTCTCTCTCTCTCTCTCTCTCTCTAAAATTAACAGGAAAAGAACTGTGCTCAGAGATGCCCGGGTAATGCAGGCAAGAAGTCTAGTGTAAGCATACACCACTTAGCAGGGAGGTCTGTAAATTGTCACCGGTTATCACTATCCTGATGGCTGACCATGACTGTATCTGTATGTGCTCCCTGCTACAGCACAGTGCCCGCCTCTGGTGACAGCACTACAGCACAGGCTTCCCTGCCCAACTGCATCCCAGGGACTCCCTCCTGCCCCCTCAAATCTGCCTCACGCCATCCACACTGAGAGCGTCCAGTGCTGCCCCCGCCAGCCCCAGGACTATGGGGGGCCCAGGGGACCACAGGCAGCCTTTGATTCTGCCCTTCCTCTGCTGCTCTGACTCTTTTATGCTGCTCTCTGCCTTCCTCCTTTTGATCTTCTCTTGGATCCTTCCATCCATCAAACATTTGCAGAGTACCCAGGTACCAGGCTGTTCTCCAGGCCCGCCTGCCCTGAGGGAAGGCAGGAGCAGAGGGGTAGAGGGGGAAGGGGACTCCAGCAAGAAGCTACCGTGCAGCCCAGGGAATGATCATGTCCCAGCTCCCAGGGGCCAGCACACAGCAGAGGCCAGCTTTTCATCTGCACTACTCCAGCCTCTAGGTCCATGACTGCTAAACAATGTGTTTGGCTTTGTATGTTAACTCTCTTTTCAGCCACCAGGTCCCAAATGCCAGCAGGATGCCGACCAGACTTCCCTGGACAAACAACCCCACCAATGTGTCCTGGAGCCCTGCTTCCCCAGAGCCCTGCCCCACTAGGGAAAGAGAGAGGCAGAGCTGGGAGTATGGATCCACCTGCCAACACCCATGTTCAGCGGGGAAGCAATTACAGAAGCCAGACCTTCCACCTTCTGCATCCCACAATGACCCTGGGTCCATGCTCCCAGAGGTATAAAGACTAGGAAAGCTGTCAGGGGAGGGGATGGGATATGGAGATCAGGTGGTGGGAATTGTGTGGAGTTGTACCCCTCTGATCCTATGGTTTAGTCAATGTTTCATATATATATATATATATATATATATATATATATATAGAGAGAGAGAGAGAGAGAGAGAGAGAGAGAGAGGGGGGCCAACACTCACTCACACACACTCACACACACTCACACACACTCACTCACACACACACAAACTCACACACACTCACTCACTCACACACACACTCACACTCACACACACTCATACTCACACACACTCACACACACACTCACACACACACTCACACACACACTCACACACTCACACTCACACACACACTCACACACTCACACACACACACTCACACACACACACTCACACACTCACTCACACACACACACACACACTCACACTCACACACACACTCACACACTCACTCACACACACACACTCACATATACTCACACCCTCACATACACACACACATACACTCACTCACACATACTCACACACACTCACACAGACACAGACACACTCACTCACACACACAATCACACACACACACACAGACACACACACAATCCAAACAAAACATAAGTAAGGAAACTTTCTGGGACTTGAGAGAAATCTAGTGGTAGACACAGGCTGGGGGTGTGGATCCACCTGCCAACACCCATGTCCAGCAGAGAAGCAATGACAGAAGCCACAACTCCCACCTTCTGCTCCCCATAAAGAATTTGGGTCCAGACTCCCAGAGGGGGAGAAATGTCAGGGGAAGATGCCCAGAGGGCTCTGGACCCCAACTCCATCAGGACCCAGAGAGAAGAGGAAAAATGGAAGGACATTCAGAAGCAGTAACAGTTGTAGGTGTGACTTGGGAAGGAAGAGAAGACAAGATCTTAGGGGGAAAAGTAAAGGGCAAAGCTAGACAGACAGTTATAGAAATCACAGTGAGCCCATATCTGTATCCTTAGGAGAACCACTGTAGCTTCTAATAGAGGGATTGGGGACACAGAACTCTGGTGGTGGGAACGGTGTGGCGTTGTACCCCTGTTAATCTTGTAATTCTGTAAATCAACATTAAATCACTAATGAACTTTATTTAAAAATAAGATTTAAGAAAAAAGAACTCTAGTGGTTATCTTTGTAAGGTGGGAGGAAGGCAACACAGAAGTTTGCTGGTGGGTGTGGTGTGGGACTGTACACTGTCACCTTAGAATCCTGTAACTACTAATGACAAATAAAATTATAGATTTTTAAAAAGAGATGGGACAGAAGGGGAAGGTCCCAGCAGAGGCTGCAGAGCAAAAAGGAAGCCATGACATCAAGGGAAGATAAAATAGTGTTACTTGGAGAAAAGCTGTGTGGATTAAAGAAAAGCTTTCCCCCACCCCTCCCACCCCACCAATGCCTGAGATTGCTCAAGGCAAGAACAGATGCACGCACAGCCATTCCCACGAACGCAGAAATCTGTGAGATTCATGGCCCGCTTCACAGAGATGCTGAGATGAACAAAAGCTGTCTTTTAAGCATCGTGGAGGGCAGACAGTTGAGCTCAGATTGGGGGGGGGGCTGGGGAAGGAACACCCTTTTGCTTTGAGCTTCCTCTTCCTCTGCCCTGCCCTTGTGTGTGTGTGTGGGGGGGGGCGCCCACCGTGCCCTCCCATCCCCTCAGCTCCCAAAAGGATGAGGACATTACAATCCAGTGTGACCACTTGCTTTGCCAGAGCCCTGAAGTCCATTCTCAGAAGAAGAAAAGAAATAAATGTATGTATCACAAAGAAAGCTCTCACCGCCTCTTTGACTCCACTCCAAGAATCATTATTGCAAAGTAAGCCCAATGAAACTCAGGTAACCGCAGAGATCACAGCCTGCTGGAACGGGAGAGGGGCAGCTGGAGTCCCGCTCTGCTGTGGTGGCACTGGGTGTTGGATGGTGTGGCTAGTCTAATATACGCACATACGGGTGTGAAACTATACCCCCATGCAACCTTATGATATTGTATCTGTCCTGCTTTATTATTTTATTTTATTTTATTTTATCTTATCTTATTTTATTGTTGCCTCCAGGGTTATTGCTAGGGCTAGGTGCCTGCACTATGAATCCACGGCTCCTACGTGGCCTTTTTTTTTCCATTTGTTGTCGTTATTGCTGTTGTTGTTGCCAGATAGAATGGAGAGAAAGCAAGAGAGATGGGTGGGGAAGACAGAGAGGGGGAGAGAAAGACAGACACCTGCAGACCTGCTTCACCGCCTGTGAAGCGACCCCTCCCAGAAGGTGGGGAGCCGGGGGCTCGAACCGGGATCCTTGCTCTTTGTGCTATGTGTGCTTAACCCACTGTACTACCTCCCACCCCATCCTGATTTATATCTTAGTAACTTTCAGCCACCATGTTGCAGACAATTGCCATGACACCATCCTGACCTCCCTGGGCAGACGGCCTCACCCATGTGTCCTGGAGCCTCCCCTCCCCAGAGCCCTGCCCCACTAGGGACAGACAGACACAGGCTGGGGGTGTGGATCCACCTGCCAACACCCATGTCCAGCGGAGAAGCAATGACAGAAGCCACAACTCCCACCTTCTGCTCCCCAGAAAGAATTTGGGTCCAGACTCCCAGAGGGATAAAGAACAAGGAAGCTTCCAATGGAGGAGATAGGACATGGAACTCTGGTTCCATGGGAACTGTGTGGGATTGTCCCCCTGTCATCTTACAATCTTCTTAATCATTATTAAATCATTAATAAAGAAAATGTTATGATATTGTAAACCCATGATTCTATGTTATAGACAGATACATAGACAGCTACTAGATGGTTTCGCTCCTATGTGGAATCTAGAAATTTAATACACATGAAAGTGAGAAAGAAATTAGAAGTAAGCAAACCGTTTCTAAGACTTGTGTGAGAACTCTGGTGGTTATCTCTGGGGAAGTGGGAGGGTAGGGGACCCAGAACCCTGGTGATGGGTGTGGTGTGGAACGAGACCCTGCAACCTTACAATTTCATAAACTATTATTAGTCACAAATAACAAATGAAAAGAAGCATACAGAATTGTGTAAACTCCTCACGGCCACTGGAACTTTCCAACATAGGATCCCGCCTTTAGGGTCCTTCTCAGTCTGGAGAATCCCCCTGCAGACTCTTACAAACCTACACCTTTCCTGCAAGTCTCTATCATTTTATCTTTCTTGAGAGAACAGATCTAGAAGAAAGAGGAGACTTCCCTGAACCCACAGACAGTCCAGTGTTCCTGGGCAAGTTAGTGTTACTGCAGACCAGAAAGCCTAGCGATGAGATTGGCAGATGGCTGGATAAAGAACTTCTGGTATATATGCCGCCATGAAGTACTACTTTGCCATAGAAAAAAAAAAAAATTTAAAAACATGCTATTGTGGGAGTCGGGCAGTAGCACAGCGGGTTAAATGCAGGTGGCGCAAAGCGCAAGGACCGGCATAAGGATCCCGGTTCGAGCCCCTGGCTCCCCACCTGCAGGGGAGTCGCTTCACAGGCGGTGAAGCAGGTCTGCAGGTGTCTGTCTTTCTCTCCCCCTCTCTGTCTTCTCCTCCTGTCTCCATTTCTCTCTGTCCTATCCAACAACGATGACATCAATAACAATAATAACTACAACAACAATAAAAAAGATGACAAGAGCAACAAAAGGGAAAATAAATAAATAAAATTTTTTTAAAAGATGATATTGTGTCCTTTGGGACAAAGTGGATGAAACTGGATGTGATGATGCCTAGTGAAAATAAGAGGTGAAACATGGTTTCATTCGAGTGTGAAATATAAAGAATTGAAACACATGAACTAACAACTAGCTGAGTAAATAAATAACCAGGAGGAAACGCACTGTCTCTGCAACTTTTTTCAAACTCTGGTGGTTAGGTTGCTGGTGCTACTATGATTCCATCCTGACCTCCATGCAGACAGCTCACCCATGTGCCCTGGAACCTCACTGCTCCAGAGGTCTGGATCCACCTGCCAACACCCATGTCCAGCAGAGAAGCAATGACAGAAGCCAGAACTCCCACCTTCTGCTCCCCATAAAGAATTTGGGTCCAGGGGGCCAGGCAGTAGCGCAGCGGGTTAAGCGCACACGGCGCAAAGTGCAATGACCGGCGTAAGGATACCGGTTCGAGCCCTAGGCTCCCCATCTGCAGGGTCTGCGGGTGTCTATCTTTCTCCCCTCCTCTTTGTCTTCCTCTCCTCTTTGATTTCTCTCTGTTGTGTCCAACAACAATGACAGCAATAACAATCGTGATGGTAACAACAACAATGATGAATAACAGGGGTAACAAAGGGGGAAAAATGGCCTCCAGGAGCAGTGGATTCACAGTACAGGCACCCAGCAATAACCCTGGAGATGAAAAGAAAAGAAAAAAAAAAGGCTTTTGGTCCAGACTCCCAGAGGGGGAGAAATGTTAGGGGAAGATGCCCAGGGGACTCTGAACTCCAACTCCATCAGGACCCAGAGAGAGAAGCGGGAAATAAAGGAAGGACATTCAGAAGCAGTAACAGGTGTAGCTGTGACTTAGAAAGAAAGAGAAGGCAGAACCATAGGGGGGAAAATGGGCAAATATATAGAAATATAGGTAGTTATAGAAATAATAGTCAAGCCCTTATCTGCGACCTTGGGAGAACCACTGCAGTTTCCACTGTGGAGGAAATGGGGACACAGAGCTCTGGAGGTGAAAACTGGGTGGAATTACACCCCTGTGATCTCATAATTTGGTAAATCAATATTAAGCCACTACAAAGATTAAACGATAAAGAGGAAGCTTCTGATTCTGTGATGGCAAGGAACCTCACAGCTCTGCAGGAGTGCGCGCAAGGCTTGTGGGTGGTCAGGATGACACGGCCCATCTCGGCCTGTCTTCGCCTGAGATGAGTATGGGATGATCCCACTCATCAACAGAAGTTGAGGAAGAAGATCTGAAAGGGAAACTCAAAGCAGGACCTGACCAAATTGTAAGTAGGGCACCAAAGTAAAAACCCTGTGGTGAGGAGTAGACATGCAGCTTCCTGGGACAGTGGGGGGTGGGAGTGGGTGGCAGGGATGGGTCACAGTCTTTTGGTGGTGGGAATGGTGTTTATGTACACTCCTAGCAAAATGTAGTCATATAAATCACTCAATAATTAATATGAGAGGGGGAAATTAATTGTATGTCTCGAAGTTTTTAAAACACAGACTGAGTCTTTTTAATATATAGGCTGTGTATTTGATGTGCAGACTCTCTCAAAAGCCTAGACCAAGTAGATCAGAAGCAACCAATAGCACAGCTGTATACAAGATACTGGGTACTGTACAGCAAGCCCTAACAAAAGGACTTTTCAAAGTTAACCCAATTACCAAATAATGTGATGATAACATTAACTTTCCATTGTCTTTTTGAACCCTAAGACAGCAGGACAGTCCACACTGACTTCTGCTCACATGAGACAGCCCAAACCACAGGCAGAAATCAGGGTGCAAGGTCTCTGAGCACCCACAGGAGAATCATAGAGTGAATCCTGCTCTAGTTGCTAGTCTTGGCTTTCCAAACTATTTAAAGAAAAAAACGTAAGATTATTTATTTATTTACTTTGGATAGAGATCAAAAGAAATTGAGGGGAGAGGAGGAGGCAATAAAGAGAGAAAGACACCTGTAGCCCTGCTTTGCCGCTTGTGAGGCGTTCCCCCCCTCCTGCCCCCCGGCCTGCTTCCCGAAGGTGGGGGCCAGAGGCTAGAACCTCCATCCTTGTACATCATAAAGTGTGTGCTGTACCTGACATGCCACCTCCTGGCCCCTATCCCATTTTTTTTAAATTGTGATTAATAGTGGTTTGCAAGATTGTAAGATTTCAGGGTCCTCACCACCAAAGGTGTGTCCCCATCCTCCCAATGGTAACCACCACCTTTAAAAAAAAAAAAAGGGAGTCAGGCAGTAGCGCAGTGGGTTAAGCGTATGTGGCACAAAGCACAAGGACCAGCATAAGAATCCCGGTTCGAGCCCCCGGCTCCCCACCTGCAGGGGAGTCGCTTCACAGGCAGTGAAGCAGGTCTGCAGGTGTCTGTCTTTCTCTCCCCCTCTCTGTCTTCCCCTCCTCTCTCCATTTCTCTCTGTCCTATCCAACAACAACAACAATAATAACTACAATAATAAAACAACAAGGACAATAAATGGGAATAAATAAATAAATAAATGTTTTTTAAAAACTTACTTGAATGGAGTGCTAATACTTTACAGTATAATCTTTAAAAATATAATAGTAATCTAATAATGCTTAACAAGATTGTCAGGTCACAGGGGGACAATTCCACACAGTTCCCACCCCCAGAGTTCCCTGTCCCATCCCTTCCATTGGAAGCTTCCCTGTTATTTATCCCTCTGGGAGTCTGGATCCAAATTCTTTATGGGGAGCAGAAGGTGGGAGTTCTGGCTTCTGTCATTGCTTCTCCGCTGGACATGGGTGCTGGCAGGTGTATCCAGAACCCCCCCCCTGCCACCGCTAGTCTGAAACAGATATCTTCTATTTTATAAATAACATTGAACATTTTTAAAATCCCCCCAACCTCTGCGGCACCGTTGTGTGTGTGTGTGTGTGTGTGTGTGTGTGTGTGTGTGTGTGTGTGTGTGTTTGGTTTTTTTTTGCATGCAGACCACTTGGGCCAAGGAGCATTAAATTTAATTTGTGCAAAACTTGAAGGTGGGAAAGCGTGAAATTAACTTGATGCTTTTTTTAAGGCGTTTTCTGCCTCCTGGCTTCTGCCTGCCTTGCCAGTCCAGGGCGATGTGATGGGCTGGGCAGCCTTGGCTTTCATGCACAGAACTTTCTGCCACTTCGCTCGCTGAGCTTGAAGGGCTCGTGTGAATGGGCTGCCCACCCTTCCTCGGCTCATGGAAGATCCAGGTGAAAGAAATGTTGGTTTCTCTGGCTCGAGAGAGAGAGAGACCAGGGTGGGGGCCAGGGCCAGGCGGTGGCACACCCGGTTGAAAGCACATGTTACGGTGCGCAAGGACCCAGGTTCAAGCCCCCGGCCCCCACTTGCAGGGGGGAAGCTTCATAAGTGGTGAAGCAGGGCTGTGGGTGTCTTTCTGTCTCTCCATCTCTATCTTCCCCTTTCCTCTCAGTTTCTGGCTGTCTCTATCCAATAAATCAACAAAGATAATAGAGATCTGGGCAGTGCTTCAGGCTGCTCTGAATTCAAGCTTCTCTCTCAGGGGAGAGATAAAGAGAAATCAAGAGGGAAAGGGGGAGATAGAGAAGGGGAGAGAAGGACGCCTGAAACCCTGATTTACAGCTCATGAAGCCTCCCCCCCCCCCCAGCAGATGGGGACAGGGAGCTTGAACCTAGATCCCTGAGCATTGTGAGAGGTGCACTCATCGGGTGTGCCCACATGGCCCAGGGCCCACATGGGAGCTCTTAGAAAAGAAAGTGTAGGGGCCAGGCGGTGGCGCACCTCATTAAGCGCACATGTTACAGTGCGCAAGGACCCAGGTTCAAGCCCCTGGTCCCCACCTGCAGGGGGAAAGCTTCCCAAGCGGTGAAACAGGACTGCAGGTGTCTCTCTCTCTCTCTTCCACTGTATCTCCCCCTCTCCTCTCAATTTCTCTCTGTCTCTATCCAATAATAAGGAAGCAAATAATTAAAGAGTAAAACCATTGTGAGAATTTTCCCCAATCTCTCTACCATGGGGAGATCACAGGGATGGTGTGTGTGTGTGTGTGTGTGTGTGTGTGTGTGTGTGTGTGTTATGTGTGTGTGGGGTGGGGAGATGTGTTGGGGAGGTATGGTGTGTGTGTGTGGTGTGTGTGGAATGTGTGGGAGGTATGTGTAGGGTGTGTGAGTATGTGTGTGTGTGTTGTGTGTGAGTGCGTGTGTCCCTGTGTGTCTGTGAGTGTGTGTGGGGTGTGTGTGTGTGTATGTCTGTGTGTGAGTGTGTGTGTGAGTGTGTGTGCAGGTGTGTGTGTGTGTATTTCTGTGTGTGTGTATGAGGGTGGGGGATGTATTGAGGGGGTGGTGTGTTGTCTGTGTGTGAGTGTGTGTGTGTGTGTGTGGGATGTGTTGGGGGGGTGGTGTGTTGTGTATGTGTGAGAGGGTGTGTGTGTGTGTGTGTGTGTGTATGAGAGAGAGAGAGAGAGAGAGAGCCAAAGATGAATCAGCTCATTCAAGAAACCACTCAGTGTGTGGACACCATCAGCAGAGAGCAGGGCAGCCTGGCAGCAGAGGAGAGGCCACAGCGAGCGGGCAACCTTGTATCTTGGCAGCCTGGCACCGACATGGGCAGGGGCAGGTGGACACTCTGAGAAGCTGAGTCCTGTCCTGAGCAGACAAGGGTGAGGTCTCTCCTACCGGGCCAGTCACGGAGACACTTCTGCCCCATTTCAAACGCCGCGGTACAAAAGTGGCTCGAGGGCAGCTGTGTTGAGGAAGAAGGGAAGGAGAGTGGAAGTGAAACAGAGTCACTGAGCATTGTGAGAGACACCTAGCCGGGCAGGGATGTTGACGGCAGCTGGGGACCCCACAAGGCTTTGGGGAGTCGTTCCCTCTCTGTTTCCCTGAGTGAAAAGACAGACCCAGGTGAGATGGTGCCAGACACCACAGACAGCAAGGCCTCCGTGATTACACTTTGCTGGAGTTTAAAAGGCGTGTGATAGCCTACATACGTTCTGTATGGAACGACGGAAAGGACCATGTTTTCTTTTTTAATCATGTTTAAGGTTATCTTTTTATGAGTGATTTAATATTGATTTACAAAATTACAAGATTAACAGGGGTACAACTCCACACCGTTCCCACCACCAGAGTTTTCAACCACCTATCTCCCCATTGGAAGCTACAGCAGTTCTCCTAAGGATGCAGATGTGGGTTAACTATTATTTCTACAACTATCTGTCTATATTTGCCGCCGCCCCCCCCCCCCCCCCGCTTTCCCTCCTAGGGCTCCGTCTTCTCTTCCTTTCCAAGTCACACCTACACCTGTCACTACATCCAAATGTCCCTTTCTCCTCTTCTCTCTCCGGGTCCTGATGGAGTTGGGGTTCAGAGCCCTCTGGGCATCTTCCCCCTGACATTTCTCCCCCTCTGGGAGTCTGGACCCAAATTCTTTATGGGGAGCAGCAGGTGGGAGTTCTGGCTTCTGTCATTGCTTCTCCACTGGACATGGGTGTTGGCAGGTGGACCCACATCCCCAGCCTGTGTCTGTCTGTCCCTAGTGGGGCAGGGCTCTGGGGAGGGGAGGCTCCAGGACACACTGGGGGAGGGTGTCTGCCCAGGGAGGTCAGGATGGCATCAAGATAGTGTCCACAACTTGATGTTTGAAAGGTAGAAAGAAAAATCATTTTTCATCATTTCTCTCCCCTCCCCAGTGGTAACCTAAATCCCTTAAAAGAACTTCATCTAACACACTAAATAACCCATCTCTTTTTTCGCTTGTTTGTTTGCTTTTTATTCTTCCAGGGTTTTCATGAAGGTTAAGCACAGGTGGCACAAAGCACAAGGACCGGCGGTGTAAAGATCCCAGTTCGAGCCCCCGGCTCCCCACCTGCAGGGGAGTCGCTTCACAGGCGGTGAAGCAGGTCTGCAGGTGTCTGTCTTTCTCTCCCCCTCTCTGTCTTCCCCTCCTCTCTCCATTTCTCTCTGTCCTATCCAACAACGACAACAATAAGAACTACAACAATAATGAAAAAAAATAGCAAGGGCAACAAAAGGGAAAATAAATAATTAATTTTAAAAACCATAAAGAAGAAGACGGCGTCATCATTTTTTTTGATAGTGGAGTAGCTTTCCATTGCGTATATAGACCACAAGTTACTCAGTCAGATGAGTGAGTGGTTTCTTGAATGAGTTTGAATAATTTTGAGTTTCTGTTCCTGTCACCAGGTTCAAAGGTACCCCTCTGCCTTCCCCCCTCTCTCTGGTCCAGATCCACAAGAGATCTTAGGATTCTGAAAAGAGCACAGACCTGAGGGATCTTCAGGCCTTGTCTCCAGTGAGACTCCGCTGTGTCAGACTTTAGTGGGTTACCTAAGTCTTTCCAGGGCTCTTTTTTGTCTTCCCTCAGAGCAGTGTAACATCATCTACTTCATTAGACTGATGTGAGGGCCAAGTAGGATAATGTCTGTTAATTTGTGAGTCATAAGCCTTATACATTAAATATGTAACATGCAGTAAATGTTTTGAATGATAGTTATTACAATAATTGCTTTCTGTCTAGGATTCTCTTTCCGCAGTGCTTTAGCTCTTCATAAAATAGGTTTTAATTCTTTTTTTTTTTTCTTCTACTTTTCACAATTCAGTACAAGCACAAACTCCTTCAAGACTCTTTCCTAAAACTGACAGGAATCAAGTTTTGAGTTTGCTAGATCTGGGTTCAGCCTTGGTTCCATTTTGTTCTGTTTGTATAGTCCAGCCTGTAGCAACTTTTTAAAAATATATTTATTTAGGGAGTTGGGTAGTAGTGCAGTGGGTTAAGCACATGTGGCACTAAGCGCAAAGACCAGCATAAGGATCCCAGTTCAAGACCCAGCTCCCCACCTGCAGGGGAGTCGCTTCACAGCCGGTGAAGCAGGTCTGCAGGTGTCTGTCTTTCTCTCCCCCTCTCTGTCTTCCCCTCCTCTCTCCATTTCTCTCTGTCCTATCCAACAATGATGACATCAATAACAACAACAATATTAACTACAACAATAAAAAAAACAAGGGCAACAAAAAGGGAATAAATAAATAAATGAAAATAGAAAGAAAGAAAGAGAGAGAAGAAAGGAAGGAAGGAAGGAAGGAAGAAAGAGAAAGAAAGAAAGAAAGAAAGAAAGAAAGAAAGAAAGAAAGAAAGAAAGAGAGGGGACTAGAGCATGACTCTGGCACATGTGATGCTGAGAATTGATCTCTGGACCTTGTTCTCCCAAGTCCAATGCTCTAGTCATGTGACACAGCCTCCATCACAGGGGAATAGTTTCAACACACACCACACTACATCCTGTGTCCTGGCTTACCCCTCCTTCCCGATAACTACCAGCATCTCCAATTAGTCTAAAAGACAGGGTGTGTGTGTGTGTGTGTGTGTGTGTGTGTGTCTGTCTGTCTGTCTTTGCTTGCTTTAGTTACCTATATGACTTTTATGAGTAAAAGCTATTTGGTCATTGTTTTTCAACCCCTAAAACATACCTCAAGGGGGTCGGGCAGTAGCGCAGCAGGTTAAGCACACATGGCACAAAGTGCAAGAACCGGCATAAGGATCCTGGTTGGTTCGAGCCCCCGGCTCCCCACCTGCAGGGGAGTTGCTTCCCAGGCGGTGAAGCAGGTCTGCAGGTGTCTGTCTTTCTCTCCCCCTCTCTGTCTTCCCCTCCTCTCTCCATTTCTCTCTGTCCTATCTAATAAGACGACATCAATCACAACAACAATAATACCTACAACAGTAAAACAACAAGGGCAGCAAAAGGGAATAAATAAATAAATAAAATTTTTTTTAAATCCCTCAAATGTCGAGTACAGATATTCTCCTCCTATTCAGAGCCTGGTACACAGGAAAAAACCCGGCAGAGAGAAAGAAGCCAGTAAGTACCCGTGGGCTGTGCTGTGTACTCGCCCTGATTCCCATGACTCTGTGCTTACCCAGCGCCTCCTGCCAAGCTCTCTTGCTTTTTGCTTCCCTGTCAGATTAGTGCAACTGGGGGGTGGGGTGGGGTGGGTGTGCAGGTCATTTCTGATGCCCCATAAGGAAAGAAATGTCATGGCAATCTCCCTGAGCCCTCACTCTTGTCTTCTTCCTCCAAATAATGAACCACATTAATTTTCAGATGGGACACTTTAAAAATTCCCTAGGAAAATCAATAATGCACATAGGGATCAGCCTAAAGCTAGATGATAAATTCATCAATTGATTTTTATTTTCATTTTTCTGGCAAGAGGTGGTCATCTCAGGGCCAGGGACGACTGCCTCATATTGAACTCCTCTCTGTCATCTCCTTTCTCCCCGGAGCCGAGTTTAATATCAAAGACCACCTGCCTCTGCTGGAGATATATCTGAAGCAATTCCGACTGGAGCAGCTCTAAGGCAGTAAGATAAGAAGATGAGAAGCAGGGAGCCTAGAATCTGTCTGTCTGTGAGGGCACAAAAGTCAGAAAACGGGAACTAACTCAGAGACACAGAACATCCAAACCAGGCTACTAAGCCAGTGTCTCAGTGCCTGAGAGAGAGAGAGTCAGGAATTGGTCCAGAGACAAATGGAAGCAAGAGAAGCTGGTGATGGAAAGGAAAGGGGCATGTCTTCTGTTCATATCTGCTGGGTCAGAGCCTCAGCCTTTTGAGTCTCAAAAGGAAACTTCTAGGAAACCTTAATATTCTGCATATGCCCCCTTTTAACCTTTTTAAACGTTTCTTGAGAAACTGTCTCACTGCCGGTGGGAATGTCAGTGGGTCCAGCCCCTGTGGAGAACAGTCTGGAGAACTCTCAGAAGGCTAAAAGTGGACCTACCCTAAGACCCTGCAATTCCTCTCCTGAGGATAGATCCTAAGGAACCCACTATATCCATCCAAAAAGATCTGTGTGTACCTGTGTTCATAGCAGCACAATGTGTAATATCCAAAACCTGGAAGCAACCCAGGTGTCGAATGACAGATGAGTGGCTGAGCAAGTTGTGGTCTAGACACACAATGGAATACTACTCAGCTGTGAAGAATAAGTAAGTCACCTTCTTCACCTCCTCCTGGAGCTTGAAGGAACTATTTGAAGTGAGATCAGCCAGAAAGAAAAAAAAATGAATAAGGGATGATCTCATTCATGGACAGAAGTGGATAAATAACATCAGAAGGGAAAACATTAAACAGAACTTGCACTGGGATTGGTGTCTTACACCAAAGTAAAGGACTCTGGGGTGGGGGGCTTTCAGGTCCTGGGGCCTGATGGTGGAGGAGGACCTAGGCTGGGGGAGAGTGTTTTGCAGAAAACTGAGAGGTTTTACACACATACCAACAACTGCACATCATTAATCCTCCCAATAAAAATTAAAATCAGCCTTTACCCGTCTGGGTGTATGTAGCCAAATTCTTTATGGGGAGCAGAAGGTGGGAGTTCTGGCTTCTTTCATTGCTTCTCTGCTGGACATGGGTGTTGGCAGGTGGATGCACACCCCCAGCCTGTGTCTGTCTGTCCCTAGTGGGGCAGGGCTCTGGGGAGGGGAGGCTCCAGGACACACGGGTGAGGGCGTCTGTCCAGGGAGGTCAGAATGGATCGCAGTAGCGTGTGATTTGGTGGGTGAAATGCAGTAAGATATAAAGCAGGACAAATTTTTAATAAACAGGAACCAAAGAGTAGGAATAGAGCAGATGAGATTAGGGGCTTCGGATCTGGGTCCTTTTGAGTGGTAAAGGGTGAGCCATCTATGAAGTCTGATGCACCTGCTTTTGTCATGAAAAACTGAGAGTTTGTCATGGAAAATTGGTGGTGGCTATAAAGGAACAGAAGGATCTTTGCTCCCTCCCTCACAGAGAGGCTGTGAGAATGATCTCAGACCGTCTGAGAAGTGGTTGGACTTCGTGCTTGGACTTCGTTTGGAGAAGATCAAGGAGGAAATAAACTATTTTCAAATCATAGCACCTTGTCCTTCTATGTGAGATGGTCTTAGAATACACAGTCTGATTTTCAGCCACCAAGCTGCAGATGCTACCATGACACGGTCCTGACTCCCCTGGGCAGACGCCCTCCCCCATGTGTCCTGGAACCTCCCCTCCCCAGAGCCCTGCCCCACTAGGGACAGACAGACACAGGCTGGGGGTGTGGATCCACCTGCCAACACCCATGTCCGGCAGAGAAGCAATAACAGAAGCAGAACTCCCACCTTCTGCTCCCCATAAAGAATTTGGGTCCAGGCTCCCAGAGGGATAAAGAACAGGGAAGCTTCCAATGGAGGGGAGGGGACAGGGAACTCTGGGGGTGGGAACTGTGTGGAATTATACTCCTGTTATCTTACAATACTGTTAATCATTATTAAATCACTAATGATTCAAAAGAGACACACACAGAGAGAGAGAGAGAGAGAGAGAGTTGGGCGGTAGCACAGCAGATTAACTGCATGTGGCAAAAAGTGCAAGGACCTGAGTAAAGATTCAGGTTCGAGCCCCCCGCTCCCCACCTGCAGGGGAGTCGTTTCAGAGGCAGGTGTCTGTCTTTCTCTCCCCCTCTCTGACTTCTCCACCTCTCTCCATTTCTCTCTGTCCTATCCAACAATGACAACAACAATAACAACAATAGTAACTACAACAATAAAAAGGGGGCAACCAAAGGGAAAATAAATATTTTAAAAAATTTTTTTAAGTTAAAAAGAGAGAGAGAGCGAGAATACATCATCTAAGAAGCAGTAACCTTTGGAGGAGCAGACACGGGACATCTATAATCAGCATGAGGGTAAATGCTCTGAGTAAGGCATCTCCATGCTCACTGTCCCTCAGTCACACTTTCAGGATCAGACTTCCAGAGTCACTTGCTTCTTCTTCTAGCGTTTGCCCTTCTTCCGTAGCCAGTCAACAGCGTCAGGTTGAGCCTGATGTCAAGTTTCGAGACCTCCTTTGAATCTGGAGAGGTGGCAGTCGTTGACTATGTGGGTCATAGTCTGTCTGGAGCCGCAGGGGCAGTTCAGGTCGTCTCTGGCTCCCCAGCGATGGAACATAGCGGCACACCGGCCATGGCCTGTTCGATAGCGATTGAGGAGGGCCCGATCATAACGTGCTAGGTCAAAGCCGGGTTGACGCTCGCAGGGGTCTGTGTTGAGGTGTTTGTTCTTGACCTCAGCTGACTGCCAACTCTGTTTCCAAGAGTCTGGAACAGAGAAGTTCAGTGTAGGCGTAGGGGACCAGATTGGGTGACGAGACGTCAAGCGTTGGACAGGGTGGGCGAAGATATCCGCGTAGATTGGCAGGTCCGGTCGAGCGTAGATGTGGGAAATGAACTTAGATGATGCCGCATCCCGACGAATATCTGGCGGGGCGATGTTGCTAAGAACTGGCAGCCATGGGACCGGGGTGGAACGGATGGTTCCAGAAATGATCCTCATGGAGGAATATAATTTGGAATCGACCAAGTGGACATGGGGGCTACGGAACCATCCTGGGGCACAGTATTCTGCAGTGGAATAGCATAATGCCAGAGAGGATGATCGTAGTGTGGAAGCGCTCACGCCCCATGAGGAGCTGGCCGGTCTTGCAATGATGTGATTCCTCGCGCCCACCTTTGCTGCAGTTTTTATGAGATGTTCGTGAAACGACAGAGTGCGATCAAGAGTAACGCCAAGATAGACTGGCTGGGCTTCATGCCGGATTCTCGTATCGCCAAGCTGCACATTAAGCTCACGTGAGGCCGAGGCATGGTGTAGATGGAAAACAGATGATACCGTTTTAACAGTGCTAGGAATTAGTCGCCATTTTTTACAGTAATCAGATATCAGAGACATGTCTTTCGTGAGTGTTTCCTCGAGGATGTCGAACTTGGATGCCTGAGTTGCACAGCAGATGTCATCGGCGTAGATGAACTTCCTTGAAGAAGTTTCTGGGAGGTCATTGATGTAAATATTAAATAGCGTAGGAGCCAGAACAGAGCCCTGGGGGAGGCCACTTGAGACAAGTCTCCATCTGCTAGACTTGTCCCCCAGAAGCACCCGGAATCTTCTGTTTTGGAGAAGAAACGATATAGTGTTGGCCACCCATGGAGGCAGGCATCTTGAGATCTTGACCAGGAGACCACGGTGCCAGACCGTGTCACAGGCTGCTGTGAGATCAACAAAGACAGCACCCGTCTTTAAATTCTTCTGGAATCCATTTTCAATGTAAGTTGAGAGGGCCAGGGCTTATTCGCAGGTAGATCTTCCTGGGCGGAAACCAGCCTGGGCGGGTGATAGGAATTTCTCTGTAAGATGAGAAATACGTGACAGAAGCAGCCTCTCGAGGAGTTTGTCACACACGGAGAGGAGAGAAATTGGTCTATAGCTGGCGGCCAGTGTTGGGTCTTTCTTTGGTTTCAAAACCGCTATAATCTTCACACGACGCCAAACTTTGGGCATAGACTCAGATTCCAAGATGTGGGACAGGAATGAAGCGAGCCACTTCTTTGCCGCGGGACCCAGGTTAAGAATGAGTTCTGGGGTGATGTTATCATAGCCAGCAGCTGTTCCCAGTTTAACCCTCTTCAAAGCATCTTCCAGTTCAGACAGTGTAAAGGGAGAGAGTTTTGGAGATGGACAAGATAAACGGAAGTGGGATGACCACTCATGGGAAATTTCTCTCCAGAAATTGGTCTCCAGAGTCACTAACAGTGAGGAAAGACAGTCCCCCTGACCACCACCGTCTAACTATCTCAGCTGACTTCTAAGTACCTAGCTTGTGGGAAACGGTAAGTCGTAAGAAGAACATGGAACTGGATCATTCCATCAGGGACAAAGTAATGGCTTCCAACTGGCCTGTCTCCATCAAAGAATAGAAAGAAAAGGGTCACCAGGTGAATTTATTGTGGTAGCACCAAGCCCAGCAGTAACCCTGGTGGCAAATAAACAAGAAAATAAATCAACGATCCTTTTTAAGAAATTATTTTTTTCGGAAGCCAGGCGGTAGGTAGCACAGTGGGTTAAGCGCAGATGGTGCAAAGCGCAAGGACCAGCGTAAGGATCCCGGTTCGATCCCCCGGCTCCCCCACCTACAGGGGAGTCGCTTCACAGGTGGTGAAGCAGGTCTGCAGGTGTCTGTCCTTCTTTCCCCCTCTCTGTCTTCCCCTCCTCTCTGCATTTCTCTCTGTCCTATCCAACAACAACGACATCAATAACAACAGCTACAATAAAAACAACAAGGGCCACAAAAGGGAAAATAAATAAATATAATAAAATAAAAAAGTTTAAACCTTTTTTTCTCAAACACTTTTGCCATTTTTTTTCCCTAATTGAATCTCTCACTTCGAAAACTGGATTTTCTTTTAT